>NC_142939.1:51272722-51285222 GCF_046866305.1 Octopus bimaculoides | reverse complement strand
GAATCTATTTATTTATTAAACCCGATTTGACTGTTACCTTCAATGTATTAATACTGTTCAAAAATGCCAATCAACTGATCTCATTGTAATTATCTGTCTTGCATGTTTTGGAGACTGGAACTTTTTAGATTTTAACACTTTTAAAGGTGGCTTTTTAATTTACAAAATTACTTGAATAATTTATCTCTATGTTATATATGTTGGACGCTACCATATATTTATATCCAGTTGTTTTCCGTCAACTATGCATCATTGATATATTTAGATAAGAAGGTTCTCTACTCTTACAATATATAGTTTTAAACCCCTTAGAAGGTGCTTTTGATCAATTGAATTACTTGGATAATCTCAGTTAACTGATATCTCACTATATTACATGTGTTAGATATTACCCTATTTGTATCCAGTTATTTTCCCGTCAGCCATATATCGTTAATGTCTTCTTTAATGTAGTCGTTCTCTGTTCTTACAATACCTATTTGTATTCTTTCAATACAGCGACACTTTTGTCCCTATTAGAATACAAGCGTTCTAAACATTACAATAACGTTTTGCACGAACATGGATCTGTATTAAGGGCTGTAGCGTAGGTGGCGGCGGTGGTGGTGTGGTAGAAGGGGTGGTAAGGATGATAATGGTGGTAGCATTAGTGGTTGTAGAAAGGCGACGAGCTGGCAGAATCGTTAGCACGCCGGGCAAAATGATTGGAAGTATTTCATCTGCCTTTACGTTCTGAGTTCAAATTCCGCCGATGACGACTTTGCCGTTTGTCCTTTTGGAGTGGTTAAAATAAGTACCAGCTGAACACTGAGGTCTATGTAATCGACTTAACCCGTCCCCACGAAATTACCGACCTTGTGCCAAAATTTGGTGGTGGCGGTGGTGGTGGTGGTGGTGGTGGTGGTGGTGGTAGTGGAGTTGGTGAGACGCCGCTGCTGCTTCTTCTGCTGGCATTGGTGGTTCATGGTGTTCACATTGGTACAGTTACATTGATGTTTTTTGGTGGTGACGGTCGTGCAAGTGGAAGGATTCGTAGTGTTGGAGCTTGTGTTGGTGCCAGTGATAGTAGTGGTGTTATTGAAGGAAACGATGACGTTGATGACGAGTGGTGGTGGTGGTGGTGGTGGTGTGGTGGTGGTGGTGGTGGTGGTGGTGATGGTGGTGATGGTGGTATTCCAGCTGATGATGCTGGTTGTAGTAGTAGTAGTAGTAGTAGTAGTAGTAGTAGTAGCAGCAGCAGCAGTAGTAGCAGCAGCAGCAACAGCAGCAGGAATAGTAGTAGTAGTAGTAGTAGTAGTAGTAGTTGTGGTCGTGGTGGTCGTGGTGGTCGTGGTGGTGATGATGGTGGTAGTTGTGGTGGTAGTCGTGGTGGTGGTCGTGGTGGCCGTGGTGGTCATGGTGGTGGTCGTCGTCGTCGTCGTGGCGGTGATGGTGGTGGTCGTGGTGGTTTTGGTGGTGTTGGTGGTGGTCGTGGTCGTGGTCGTGGTCGTCGTCGTGGTGGGCCTGGTGGTCGTGGCGGTCGTGATGGTCGTAGTGGTGGTGGTGGTGGTGGTGGTGGTGGTGGCAATATCAGTTGTGGCGTTAGTGATGGTAGCGTTGACAGCAGCGACAGTAACTGTGTCAGATTTACCACCACCAGAGAAGATAGAATAGCAGAGACAGGAAGCTTACCGGAAATTTCCTTCTTTAATCAAACATGTTTTGCATCAATAGACGCGGTCATTATTGCGTTACTGAGCTACTGTGATGGCACTACATTAAATTGGTTGCCAGTATCGTTAAACAGCGCCATCTAGGCAAACCTAACAGGCACAAATGGACATTAAAATACAGATGAAGGTTAAAATTCATTTTAGATATTCTTTCTGTAAATTTCTATGAAATTATTTGATTTTTATTATAGAAACATTGTTGTCGTTGTTGCTGCTGCTGGCAGTATCAGCAGCATCATCGGTGGGGGTGGGGTGGCGGTGTTGATTTAGTTGGAGTGTGGGGGTGGGATTCTGCTTAATTTTTTTGTTTTGTTTTTTTTTTCGTTAATATATGCATCAATATGGTGTGTGTGCATACACACGCACATACACACATACATACACACATACATATATATATATATACACTCATATATATATATATATATATATATATATATATATATATATATATATATATATATATATATATATATACACACATTTATATATACATATACAATGATTCACACACACACACACCTATATCTGTGAGAGCGCTTGTATTTGCTTTATATGTTTTTTTTATTTCGTGTGTGTACAGATATATATATATATACATACACATGCACATAGATATACACACGCAAACACACACACACATACACACACACACACACACACACATATATATATATATATATATATACACACAAGCACACACATATATGCTCATATGTGTGTGTGTGTTTATGTGTGTCACTATATTGATGTGTGTTGAGTGTGTTTCTGTATGTGAGTGAGTGTGTGAGTGCCTAAGCCAATGTGTATGTTTATATTATGTGGGTAAGTGTGTCACGCTAAAAACTTCTGGAGATGACTACGACCGCGCGATTAGTCAACTATAGGCATGTGGATGCATGCAGCTATATATATCTTTTATCCAAAGTCAAGAACTTTTCAGCACCTCTTCGTATCAACATATATATCAATATATATATATATATATATATATATTTATATAAAGGTCATTATTACAGAAAAATAATAACTCCACACCCCTTTTTGAATTTATATATATATATATATATATATATATATATATATATATATATATATATATATATATATATATGTGTGTGTGTGTATATATATATATATTGGAGTCGATATAATCGACTTAATCCGTTTGTCCGTCCTTGTTTTTTTCCCCCCTCTGTGTGTAGCCCCTTGTGCACAATAAAGAAATAAGAAACGTTAGCACACCGGGCGAAATGCTTAGTAGTATATCGTCTGTCTTTACGTTCTGAGTTCAAATTCCACCGAGGTCGACTTTGCCTGCGATAAATTAAGTACCAGTTGCGTACTGGGGTCGATCTAATCGACTGGCCCCATCACACAAAACTTCGGGCCTTGTCTTTACCCTAAATGTGATCCAAACAATGATCTCAGATCAGTTGTTTTAATTCGGTTGCTATTTTGTTACTATTTTTCCATTTACGCCCCTTCGATATTCTTTTGATCTATCAATAAATTCATCTTTCATTGTTGCTATTTTTTCTCTCTCATTCAGTTCTAGATTCCTTTGACTGCTACATTATACCTTACAGGAAGATAATAGGAAGAAGACATTCTTTTACAGATGACAATAATGTAGAGAACGCCTTCAGGTTTGCTTATGCGTAACCTACATTCTTTTATGATCAAAATCACCTAATTTTGGTGTATGAGAAGTCGTTACATGTATGTATGTAAGTATGTATGTATACATGAATGTATGTATGCATTTATGAATTATGTATGTGTACATTACTATTAGTATATGCATGTCTGTATGCACGTATTTGTGTAATTATGCATGTGTGTATGTTTGTATCTGTGTATGTATGCGTACATCTATGCATGTATTATGTATGAATGCGTGTATGTATGTGTCTAGAGTTTGATCAATTTGGAAATGACTAGCAATATGTAATCTAGCTCGCTTGCAACTAAAACACCATCCCAAACAAACCGTGTGAGGAGAGTTGCTAGAAATCAAGCAATGCTCATCAAAAAAGGCAGATGTACTCAGCATGGGATCAGCTTCATCTAGTAACTGTGCTTGAGAACACAGAAATACTCGCGATGTTATACATGCGCACTGGAAAAGTGGTTTACGAGCAACGGACCCCTATTTCTTGTGAGTGTTCTTTTGTCAAAGTACTCAGTCAAGGAATATATTTCATATGGCTCCTTAGCTGAAGCAAGGGTGACATAATATACTGCTCTTCTGCCTTGTGGGTTACTTCAGGAAGACAAAAATTATGGAAGTCGTGGTATCGTGTGGATCTGAATCGATAAGATATCGCTACTTTCGTAGCCGCTTCGTATATCATGATGCTGGGCTGGTGTAGCTTAGGCTGTAGCAGTCACGAAGCTCATATTACTTACACGAGTACATTCTACCTTGTTGAAACTCATTAAAACGTACATTCATCAAAGGAGTCAAAATTAGAGAAGGTTGCCATCATAGAATTCAATGGACATCCTTTAGCATATGTACATGTATGCGTGTAAGCATTAAATTTGTTTCATGACTGAATGTGTATGCTTTGACATATATATATATATATATATATATATATATATATATATATATATATCAATATATATGTAGCAAAGTTTATTTGCCAACATAATATTGCAGTCCTAACCAAGGACCATGTTACTGTGTTTAAGTCCCCCTAAAAGACAGTAACATCGTCCTTGTATAGGACTGCCACATTATGTAGGCAAATAAACTTTACTATTCAGTACCGTTACTTCATATCTCTCGCTCAGAGATTTAAAACAAGTTGTTTTTCTCCTTAACATATACATATGTATATATATATATCTATCTATCTATATATATATATATATATATATATATATATATATATATATATATATATATATATATATATATATATATATATATATATATATATATATATATATATATATATATATATATATATATATATATATATAGATAGATAGATAGATAGATAGATAGATAGATAGATAGATAGATAGATAGATAGATAGATAGATAGATAGATAGATAGATGCACAACACACACACATACATGCATCTGCTTGTTTGTCTGCACATGTGTATTGGAGAAATAGTCAGACCATTGATAGAAGTTCAGCTGGACAGGTTTATAGTTTTTCTATCGTTTTACAATCGTGCGCTGGGACTATTTAAACTGTTCGACCTCCATCACTAATATCATTTGAGAATTCCGTTATGTCTAGTTGTATGCATACATCGATGAATGAATGTCTGTATAAGTGCATCTATATGCATATTTGCTTATACATGCACTTGTACACACAGTAGTAGATTAAGAGTAAGTCTCTATCTGTACAAGAGTATGTAGCTTTGTGTGTCTGTATGTGAGTATCTAAGCGTGTATGTATGTGTTTTATAACTGAAAGAATGTTTCCATGTTTACTTACTTGAATGCGTACTGCAGAGACGTCTGTGTGTATTTGTGTTTGTGCGTGAATGTGTGTGTATATGTGTTTTCTGAGATTGATTTTCGTTTATGCAAATATTTGAGTGAATGTATATATTAGTATACGCAAGAGTGTATATGTGTAATTGTGCTCATGTGTGTGTGTGTATATATATATGTGTGTGTGTGTGTGTGAGAGAGAGAGAGAGAGAGAACGTGAATACGTAGATATCTGTGAGAATACATAATGGTGAGAGAATATATGTGTGTGTAAATATGCAGCTATTTATGTGAGTGTGTGTGAGTGCATGCGAGTACATATATTTTGCTTATGTGTGAATGTGCATCTGCAAATATTTGTCAGTATATGTTTGTGTATATACATATGTGTGTGAATGTGAGAATTTATGTGTGTGTAAGTATAAATGTATGTTTAAGAGTAGGTATGAGTGTATGTGTGTCTATTAGTGTGATGTGCGTCAATGAATGTATATGTTTCTACGTATGAGCATCTATGTGTATATTTACGTGTGTGAATACACATATGTGGATGTTTGTGAGAATGTATATTTGGGTGTATATAAGTGCACATGAAAAAGAATATGCATGTGTACGTATGTGTGCGATAATTTGTGAGTATGTCTGTTTCTATGAATGCATGTGTATCAATAAATGTATATATGTGTATATATGAGTGTTTATGGCTGTGTATATGTATATGTGTGATTTTTCACATTACGTGTGATTACGCGTTTGTGAATATTTGAGAATGTATGTCTGGTACGTATATTTATATGTGTGTATATGTGTGTGTGCATGTGGGCTTGTGTGTGTGTTTGTGATTTTATGTGTATACGTGTATCTCAGTCTGTGTGTATATGTGTGTCTCCATTAGCATGCCTGATTAAGAGCTGATTGCTTCCTAAATCAAAGCAGATCTCATAATTCACTACATAGAACTTACTAAATTAAATAGGATTTTTTTTTTGTAGTTGATTTTTTTTAATATAACATCATCATCATCATCATCATCATCATCATCATCATCATACAACAACAATAACAACAATAACAACAAGTAAAATACAAAACATCAACAACAAGGCTATCAACAAGAACAATAACAACATCAACAACAAAAACAGCAATAACAAAATGTAATAAAAATAGTAACAACAACAACAATGATACTGATAACCACAGAAGTACAAAAAATATAAAGTAAAGAACTCCAATAATAATCTCATATGAAAAATATTAAGAACACTAATACCAACAGCAACAACAACAAAAATGATATAAAACAAATATGACCATGCCAATAAGGAAACAACACAAGGGTCTACAACAACACAAAGAACAACAAGAATAATATTTCATCAATAACAGGAACAACAACAAAGGCCTAATAATAATTTTCTTAAAATTAAGTCGGCGGGCTGGCAGAAACGTTAGCACGTCCGGCGAAATGCGTATCGGTATTTCATCTGTCTTTAGGCTCTGAGATCAAATTCCGCCGAGCTTGACTTTGCCTTTCGAGGTCGATAAATTAACTAATCGACTGGCACCTTCCCCAAAAGTTTTGGGCCTTGTGCCTAGAGTAGAAAAGAAATTTCTTGTGTACAGGCGCAGGAGTGGCTGTGTGGTGAGTAGCTTGCTTACCAACCACATGGTTCCGGGTTCAGTTCCACTGCGTGGCTCCTTCTACTATAGCCTCGGACCGACCAAAGCCTTGTGAGTGGATTTGGTAGACGGAAACTGAAAGAAGCCCGTCGTATATATATATGTGTGTGTGTGTGTGTTTGTGTGTCTGTGTTTGTCCACCCACCATCGCTTGTCAACCGATGCTGGTGTAAGAAGAAGAAGAAGAATTCTTTCTATTATAGGCACAAGGCCTGAAATTTGGGGAAGCGGACTAGTCGATTACATCGACCCAAGTACGCAACTGGTACTTAATTTTTCGGTCCCGAAATAAGTCCTTAAAGCGTGACCTGTGTTTTGCCTGTATGGAAAGATAGTCGCTTATATGCTGCTCATTGACAAGTGGAAGAAATTGGAATACAATGATTACTTAATGTACCTTAAATATACACTTTACGTACTTTATGCACAATTTTGCAAAAGTAATAAACAGCCCCATAAAATAAATATTCGCTCTTATTTTTCCATTTTTCTCATAACCATAAAAAAGTACTCCATACAACCTTTAGTTAAATTGCATATATCTGTTGGTGACAGTGCTTGTAGTAGTAGTAGTAGTAGTAGTAGTAGTAGTAGTAGTAGTAGTAGTAGTAGTAGTAGTAGTAGTAGTAGTAGCATTTGTGATGATTCTATAATGGAAGCTATATAAATGCCATTGATACTGGTGTATACACAATATGGCATGGTCTATCATTTGATTGCTAATTTAGTACTAAGCTCTGATTATATAAACGTTTGTAGAACATAGTAGAATAAATGAACTCTTTGATCACTGATTAATTAGATCTGCTATCAGTTTCAAGCCTAATGAGATACTCTGATTAATTTCTCACTACATTCCAGAATCTTTGTTAGTTGAGAGAACAACATAATATAAATAAGCTTCAGGTGGATGGGCCAACGATAGGACGATGACCTATATGCAGTTAATCGTTCTTCTAGAAATAGCAGCCAACAATGCCACGCAATTATGTCTCTGTTATATATTTAGTGAATTAAGATCTCTTCACGTTTTATTAAGTCATTTAAGAACTTCCCGGTTACTTCGTTTGATATGCTGATTGCTTCAGCGTGGATGACTTTAATAGCCAATTTATGATGATTTGCAAATGCTCGTAACCCCTCGTCACTTTTGATGTATGTATCAAGGACGTTGTACCAACAAAATCGTTCATGGATAAACTACTTCGTCAATGTCCCTTCGAGATTTGTATCATTTGCAACACTAATATCTTTCCGTGCACCAGTAGATGAAGATGAAACAATATACATCAGTATTATATTTCAAAGAAACTGCAGTGACGTTTTCTTTAGTTTTGCATCCTGCCAAAACTATTTGCATCTAACAGCTTAGTTTTTACAATTCTTGCCACCGAAGTGCTAGGCTAAAATACTCTGATAAATTCCAGTTGTTTCTGGCTCACAGATAGGGTCAGTGTTCTTCTTTATATTATTACTTTCCTTTTAAATCATGATGTAAACTACAACGCTGAAAGATGCTTAATCAATGAAGTAATAAAGAAAATTTCAAGACAGCACAGTTTGTGCTGTGATGCGTATGGTGGAGTGCAAGCTAAACTGAGCTAATGAAACCACAAATCTGGTGTAAACATTACTCAAAATTAAACATACAAACTTTAAGCTATTTCGTCCTGACATAATATTTATTTCTATGTATGTATTATTAGATTTGAAAACAAATTACGATCAGATTATATCATGATACTGCAAGAACCGAATTGTTACAAAGGAAATCAGTTTTGGCAATAAATTTTTCAATGTATTTATGCAAACAACTTTTATTCAAGAAAACATGATGTTTATTAGAGCGAAGGGTGAAAGCGAATAAAAAAGAAAAAGTATTATACAAGTAAACGAGTTAATATAAAGAGAATGAAGCGAAGAGTAAGCATATATGAATGGTAGACAGATTAAGACGTTAGCTAATTGGAGAGAGAGCGGAGTGCAAGAAATAACGATTGTATTTCTTTCAATAGGTGTAGAAACTAATAAAAAAAAAAAGAGTATGTGCTTCTTAAATATGCAAGCATTCAGTTTTTCTTCACCACACTCTTATTGTCCCGCCCTCCGTCTAATACATATCATGAAGGAACTGGTTTTATAAGAGATTACTGAGAAGTTATTAGACCATAACGACACGTGATTATAATACTGAGTGTCGTTAATATTGCTGATGAATTTGCCAGCTTCGTTGGGCGGGTACCCAAAATATATACGGCCCTGCAATGCAGAAAGTCAAAGATGGATATAGGAATCAAGATTGGTAATCGGTCTTTTAATGCAGATTTTGCTATAAAATTCAATATCCGGTTGAACAAGAGAGAGTGTAACGAAGGCTCACTAAATATACATTTTTACATATACACATACATATGTATACGTGTGTGTGTGTGTGTGTGTGTGTAGTAAATCCCAAAAGAACAAACCCCAGCCTTTGGCGTATCTAATTCGCGGAATTCTTCTACCATCGGATTACATTGCCTTGTTCATTCGGATTACGCCATTTCTGCACCTTGATTGTGAATCATTATATATATATATATATATATATATATATATATATATATATATAAGTCAGTAAATAGTGGGGTTGTGTAAACCGCACGTGGAGATTTTTCATTTTCCTATATATATATATATATATATATATATATATATATATATATATATATATATATATATATATATATATATATATATATATCGGTTTCAGTTTTTGGCACAAGAAAAGCAATTTCGGGGAATAAGTTAATTACATCGACAACAGTACTTAGCTGGTAATTATTTTATCGACCCCGAATGGATAAAGGCAAAATTTGAACTCACAACGAAAAGACGGACGAAATACCGCCATTCATTTTGGCCGGTGTACTAACTGTTCTTCTAGGTCACCACCTCAAAGTAGACACGAATGTTGTGAAAATATACACCTGCGTATCTGCCCTGCGGCTACATTTCTGTAAGTGTCGAAATATTTACATTGAACGAAGAATTTAAAGCAAAGATAATATTGTAAATACAGTATTGTTATTCCATAACAATTTACAATCATTTCTAACGGAGAGATATTTAGATTCATTCATGACCGATACATTTTACTGTGTATCTAACAGCCACCATATTTCAACATCCACATTACTGATTTATCTATCACCATAGAGCCTTCCAGTGGATTTCTTTTTTAGACGAATGACAAATAATAAATTAAATATGTTATACTTGTATATATGAGAGAGAGAGAGAGAGAGAGAATATGCGTGTGTATATTTACATATGTATATATGTGTGTGCGTATTGTTTGAGTCATAAATTTATAAATTTTTGAGGAAACCCACAGAAATAAGTAGTTTTTGTAATAGTGGATCTCGAAGCATATATATATATATATATATATATATATATATATATATATATATATATATATATATATATATATATATACATATACATATACATATACATATACATATACATACATACATACATACATACATACATACATACATACATACATACATGCATGCATGCATACGCACATACGCACATACATACATACATACATACATACATACATACATACATACATACATACATACATACATACAACGGGATTTTTTGCAGGTTTTCATCTTTCGAATTCTACTTATAAGTGAAGGGTCAACCGAAGGCTATAGCCGAGCAGGGTTCCATAGAGTGGGATCCGGATTAGTGTACGATTTGTCACTTATCTACTTAACACCGCATACATCAGAGTTATGCACTTGCTCTGAGGAATCTATGACACTTATGAGAGGATTGACTTTTGTGTATGATTTTGTCCTGGCTGTTACATGATAAAGGCAGCCATGTGCTAAATTGATTCTAATTTATTGTGGTCTCTATCAAAGAAGAGAATGTAGTCTCAGACAGATCTGTTACAGTTCGTGATAGATACATGTTATGTATTGATAAATCTGTTTTCTTAAGTGTTTTTACACTTGAATACATCATTTGGTTGACATAAAATCAATTACTATTACTTTACTTGCTTTAATCAACCTCACAGGTTTTCATCAAGTTTCGTGGAAACAAAGCAAAATGATTTACGTCAGAGTTGCAAATCAATGTTTGTCACTAGGTGTGAAGAAAATCTGGCGATTGACCTGTGGTCAATTTGTTCAGTACTTTAACCTCCCCACAAGCCATCACACAACTTTAACAGACAATAATTTGCTGTTAATGTTAAGTATCACAGTACGATATTCACTCTGCATTAAGACATGGTATAGTGTTTAAGTCCTGATATACTTCATTTTATATCTTGAAGTCTAAATCTAATCAAGTTGTTTTCCGCTACGATAAGCAGCTCAAATGTTTGACTCATTGACATTTACAATAGTTTATAAACCAAAATGTTCTCATATCTTCGCTGATGTTATGTCAACTATTCTGCTCTCGGTTACTCTCAGTTGTTTTCTGAATCACTGCGCTATTTTAATTGCGTTCTTTCTTTTAAGTACTTTAAAACTTAAACACGTGTGTTAAAATGTACAACTTTCAATGTATTTCATACTAAACCCGCTAACTTTCTATTAACAAATGTCCTTGCTCTAAATATTGATTTATACATGTCAGTTAAAGTGGTTTGACAGTAACAAATTTGTTATTGCTCTGCTACATTGATCTAACGATATTCCGGATTATTCTCTGGACAAGGCTATTCCAAATTCAGTGAGAGTTCCTCATTGCATCTCTGTGGGATAGAGTTAATGAGTTTTCAACTTGGCTGGTCACCAATATTTCAGAGGCTGTAATAAAAAAGATACTTTCTGACGCTTAAGAATTTTCTTTCTAATTTTGTAAAGGCATGCTTCATTTAATAAGAAAATGATTAATTGGCGATTTACCCTGTAAAGTTACCTTTAACCAAAATATACATTTTCTCTTCACTGTTTCTGGAATTCTGTATAAAGGAATTTTGCAGGAAATCAAACAACTTTTCCAATAAAGGCCTCAAGCATCTCTCTCTATTTAACCATTATCTAGTGAAAAAGCTTGTTATCTTTTGTGATAAATGTTAGATATTAACACTTGAATTGCTTTCTCTTTGCAGATTTCATAGTATCAGAGCCAGAGTCAAAGAGATACGCACAATAATAGGAAAAACTTAGATTTTTCTGGCCAATCTCTCTGCGTCTATCTAATTAATGAAAGCACAGCTGCCAAAAGAAATACTTTGACATCAAGAAAAAGCCAAGCTTCAATCCTGATTAGTTTCAAATTGCTTCAAGTCTGTGAAGCACACAGTTACAAATAATAATTTCATTAAGGAGGACATGTCAGAGTTGAGTAAATTATATGTTGTGGTCACAAGATATTATGGTTGAAAATATAAACGTGACAGCTCCCGCTTGTATCAGCAAAATGGATTCCTGTAAACTCACTTCATACGCGGAATTAGACAGTCTATTTGAATTTTACAACAGTTGATTTAGCAATGAACAGATCAAAACATTTCTTTGTGATTGAACTTAAACTGGAAAATATTTCTTCCATGACAACTGTGGAATTGAATTTGAAGTTGGTTTTTCTTTCTCCTCACTCCTCTCTCTCTCTCTCT
>NC_142939.1:51255222-51270222 GCF_046866305.1 Octopus bimaculoides | reverse complement strand
AGTAGTAGTAGTAGTAGTAGTAGTAGTAGTAGTAGTAGTAGTAGTAAAGACATTCTCCTAAAAATATAAAAATAGAGTAAATAAATCTTTTACATACACGTGTTTTACAGACACATGTGCATACGTGTGTGTGTGTGTGTGTGTGTGTGTGTGTGTCTGTGTGTCTGTGTGTCTGTATGTCTGGTGGATGGACGGATGTATAATGATATATATGTATATGCATATATATATATATATATATATATATATATATATATATATATATATATATATATATATATATGCACACACACAGACATATAAATATGCATATTTACACACACATATATAAATATGCATATATGTGTACATATAACGATATAGTAAGATAGATAGATAGATAGATCCTCTTAACTTTTTCCATTCCGTGGAATTTCCACGGATCTCACTAGTATATGTATATATATGTTGTATCTTTCGTCTCCAATGTCGTGGTACCGCCACGATATTGTGACGAATGGTTTTGATACTCTGTACCAGTGTTGTAACAATAAACAAGATAACCATGCAGCCGTAATAACAACGTAACGATCCAACAATCTCTTCACGAACCAACGTTCAATATTTCGAACAAACTAACCAACCGACACCTTCCGACTTCACTGCGAACTCAACTCGAACTAAAACACACCCTGTTGACTGTTCACCAAACTATCAAGCTGTTTCTGAGACAAGAGAAGACATAAGAATTAACAAATTTAAGTCCAACATCCTTTAAATATGTGTGTGTATCTGTCTGTCTGTCTGTCTGTGTGCTTATAATATCCATGTAAGTAAATAAAACATAAAACATACAAACAGATACAAAAGTGTCTGTGTGCATGTTTCATATTTTATTTACTTCAAGCGTGTAATTTCATATGATTACCCAAGCTTAGAATTTTGCGATAATGTATGAATTTTCGAATTACTGTGAATTTGCCATTTGATTAGTGGGCGTGTGCGTGGGTGGATGTGGTGTGTGCGTGCGCGCGCGCGCGTGTGTGTGTGTGTGTGTGTGTAATCGTGTGTAAGTGGTTGTATTTTGTTGATGGATTTTCTTATGTGTAAATATGAGCGTTTGTGTTATGTTTGAGAATATCTGGTTGCTAGGCAAGTGGTTGCTATATGTCCTTAGTAAATATACCGTTTCTGTAAAACGTAACTATGCTCGAGATTATGTTTTATTTATTTCTTTTTTCGGTCGGGTGGTTTGTTTTTGGCATTTGTAGCTAGTGTAACTACTTGCTATAAAATGTTTAATGTGTAGGTGTTGAATTCGTGTGCCCACTTTAACATTTCATTCTAGGGATCGAAAATATTAGGGTTAATTTGTAGTTTGAGTAATCTGGAGTTAAGTTCAATTCCAGATGGAAACCAGTGTATCTATAGACTCCAAAGAATGGACGCATCTCACATCATTAGTTTATGCAGCATTCAATCGATGAGAGAAACATATGCCCCTGGAAAGTCATTGACACAAATCTATTACAAATAAGTGTACTTTCGACTGAAATTGAATTTGGTATCGCAAGCTAATTAATTGTGAATCTATTCAATACAATTGATACAGGCTAACAGCCGACGCCACCGAGAACAGTTTGACCGGCTGGATCAAATATGCTTTTGGACCGTAGGACGACAAACAGCCCTGAAACCATGCACCGATTGAATTCCCAACTTCTTTACAGACCCTTTTTATTGTAGAGAATTATATATGGAGCGGAAAGGCCCGAAATTTAGGGGGAGGAGGCCAGTCGGTTAGATCAACCCCAGTACGCAACTGGTACTTAATTTATCGATTCCGAAAGGATGAAAGGCAAAGTCGATCTCGACGGAATTTGAACTCAGAACGTAAATACAGACGAAATAGCACTAAGCATTTCGCCCGGCGTGCTAACGTTTCTACCAGCACGTCGCTTTGGAAAGGTGATGATATTGAAATGGACTTGAGATCGAATACTAGTCAGTCGAACCAGCAGATAGAGCCTTGCATCAGTGGTGGGGAGCTACAGAGCCGTCGAGAAGAAGGCCCCAAAACGGCGTACATTCTTCCCTGGTGACCCCTGAAATCTACTGGCATCCGGTATACTGAATTTTCGACTGACTGCACTTGTACTAGCAAGTTGTTTTCCAGTACGTAAATCACGTGAATCAAGTAAATCATGTAAATCACATAAATCATGTAAATTGTGTTAATCATTTAAATCACGTTGATCATGTCGATCATGTAAATCACGTTGACCATATAAATCATGTTTCGAAATCTCTTGATTTCAAATTTAGAAGCATATTTTCCTCAATTTTCGAAGACTTTATGAAAGTTTCCTTCCGATGAGAGGCTGATATTGTTCTGCAACTTCACTCTTCACAATTCAACTTCAGTATTCTTCATTCTCTTGAACGCCCATTTTAGCGCTGTTCCTAGAACTTTTGACAACTAAGGAAGTTTTCAACCTCGTGTCTCAGTTTACTCTCAGACCTTTCAATTTCTTTTGCTTCCACTTTTCCACCATATGACACAACAAGCATAATCTTTGATCTTTGATATATGTATTTCTCTCAGTTAGGATCATCTTTGGTATTTATTTCTCTATCAAATGCTTAGTTTGTTCCAAGTAGCCTTACACATTCTTACAATAGTCCTTTTTATTCATTTTTTTTCTTTCCCCGTTAATAATAAACTTTTGCCTAGCCATCATACAATTTTTCATCTCCTTTAAATTCCGGTTTCCAGCTGATCTGACAACGTATCTTTTTTCTATATTCCCTGTCCTCTCATGTTTTCTTTTATATTGCTGTTGTTCAATCTTGCTGCGTTTACACATTAAATGATTCACACCTTCATTTACTTTGACACACATCCAACACTTCACTAGCTTGTGGACTTCAATCTTTTTTTTCTTGCGTGTGTATGTGTGTGTATCTTAAGATTTATTCTTATCATTTCTTCTTTTACAACCATGATAACGATTTATATTTTCCCTCTTTACACCTCCATTTTTCAACGCATCTCTTTGTTCTTCTAATTTATCTTATGTTTGCCTGACAAACTACACAGCCAACGTTTATTCTTTTCTACATTCAATAGTTTTTATTTCTTTACTTTCATCTTGTAATCTTTTACTTCTAGGTATTTCGCCATTGTTGTAACGGACAGCACATATACGGTTCTCCTTACTTTTCCCATCAAACTTCCTTAATCCTGTTATTACAAAATATATTGGGTACCTTATATTGAGCAGCCGCCTGCTTCGCTCTTTCCTTAGTATACACGAACAACTAGCGTTACTTTTGCTGAGGAAACCCATTATGCATTCCTAATAGTTTTCTGGTGTGTCTATCTCTCTCATCACGTTCGATTTTTGTTCACCGAAGAAAAGCTACAGAATATTTCAATATTGGTATTTCCAACGTATTGATCCTTTTATTAATGTCCCTTCCATTTCGTTTTGTTTCTAAGATCTTCTTCACCTTCTTTGATATCTCTCGCCAGCGTCATCTTCCATTTCTCTGTTTCACTTCATCATCCTGCAGAACAGAACACCTGTAGATCTATATCCCTTGCACACATCACATTCAGTGATCTTAATTCTTTTGTTGTCTAGAAAAGGAATTTCTTCAGCAGACATTAGGTTTGTCAATACCTAAACTGCATTCTAATAGCTCTGTCGAAAATTCTAACAGATTATATCAAATAATCTAAATCCGTTCACCTTTGGAGTAAAGTCCGAGATCATCTGTGAACATTAGATAGTTTATTCTCTTACCATGTTGTAGGAACTTTGGTTTTAGCTTTCATAATATCTAAGGCTAGAGGATCAAAGATGTAACTAACAGAAGAATAGATAAAGATTTTCCTTCAAAAATAGCTCTTTCACCGTAATCACTTGGGGGTTCTTAACTGCAAAGGAGCTTATGGACACAAGACCTCATAATCGTCGTAATAATGCTTGATGTTTCAATATAGATGTCATAAAAAGTTAGGAACGCTAGATTCAGAAATTTGAAATTAAATCAGTTCCGTGTGCATCTATGGGTGTGTTTATAAGTGCGTATGTGTGTGTGTGTGTGTGTGTGTGTAGACAGATGGACAGACAGACAGTCAGACTGACAGACAGGCAGATAGACAGACAGACAGACAGACAGACAGACAGACAGACAGACAGACAGACAGACAGACAGACAGAAGGACGGATGGACGGATGGACGGACGGACGGACGGACGGACGGACGGACGGACGGGTGGATGGATGGATGGACGGACAAACGGACAGATAGATAGATAGATAGATAGATAGATAGATAGATAGATAGATAGACAGACAGACAGACAGACTTTTCCCAGTTATTGACCATACTGGGCCTTTTCTTACCAACGTTCCAACATGGCTTTCTACGAACCCATTTTTTTTATTTAGCTTTTTCACAATTCCTGTTGTTTCTTCTATCGCAAGACTATTGTCCATCACTTCAGCCTGTTGCTATCCCCTGGTCGATCCAAATAACTAAGACTAAACATGTACAAGGTTTGACCATCACTTGCTTTGAAGCGGTGGGCAGCTATGACCACACTAACTCATGCACCCTTCCTATTCCTAAGCAGAATAGGTTCGTTTTTATTATTAATATCTTTGTGTTAGTCTTCCATTATTTTTCACTAGACTTCTTTGTAATCCTAGCGTAAAGCGTTTTATAATATCTTGTAATAAGTCCTCTGCTTCCTAATATTCATTGTAAATATAGTTTTTCTGTCTACCAGATTTAAGGTGATGTATTCCAAATGCAATCAATACTTCCCTTGTTTGCCCGTCTAGTTTTGCTAATTCATTTTGCGTCCTATTGAGAATATTATAACAAAACCTAATTACTGGAACATCTATAGTATTGATATTACCTGTTTTGCATTTCAATCTGTTTCTGCTTTAATCTAACATATTTATAATATTCTTTCGTATATTTTTCTCCCATCTCTGCCTGATGCTTTCTTCAAGATCAATGATTTTTATTGGTATAATTCTTTTGTTCTTTTACTTGTTTCATGTTATTTGACTGCGGCCATTCTGGAACACCACCTTGAACGGGTTTTTAGTCGACCAATTCGACCCTTGGATTTATTTCTTAAGCCTAGTACTTATTCTGTCGGTCTCTTTTGCTGAACCGCTAAGTTGGGGTGGGTAAACACACCAACACAAACACAAACATACACACACACATGTATATATGCGTGTGTGAGTGTGTGTGTGTGTGCGTGTGTGTGTGTATGTGTGTGTGTGTGTGTGTGTGTGTGTGTGTGTGTGTGTGTGTGTGTGTGTGTTGTAAACACAACAGCAACAAAAAGTCACATTTTCTTGTCAAGGAAGCTTGCAAATTCGCAAGGGAACTTGGCATTAACCATGTATTAGATGAAGAACGTGAAACCACTACCACCAAGCAAAACGGATCAAGCAGACTGAAAAAAAGAACCGGCAGAAACAGATTCAGGAGCGTGGAGTCGGAAGCCCCTGCATAGACAGTATATTCTTCGAAGTTGTTGAAAGCAGAGCTAGAAAGTTTCATATTGGCGGCACAAGATCAAAGCTTGCTTACCAGAAATTACCAGGTTCATGTTCTTCAAAACGGTTATGACCTTAAATGTAGATTCTCCGACACATTTGACGAACAATAGACCATCTCGCTTCGGGATGTCCTGTGCTGATACCAAACGAATTCAAAAGTCGCCACGATAAGGTAGGACAGTATTTACATTGGAAAATATGTAAACACTACAAAATCGACACTCCTCTTTTATCTTTTTGTGAGACAGTGAAACATTGAAAGAGTCAAGCCAGAAGGAATGACAACGAAAAATGTGTTCTATGCACCACTGAGAAAAGTTAGTTATAAAACATACAAAACAATTTGGTATAAATGTAAAATCCGAGATGCTTGAAAAATGTAAACACTAAGTAAAGTTTACTGAGTGCATTCAAAGCCGCCTTGAAACTATCACGCTCAGATATTTGCGTCTTGATGTCATCATAATGGTAGATATATGGATGTAGGTACAAAACTTTAACTATTGAAATTACCGGTACCTAAGGACATGGCACTTAGCCTTCCTATTTATGCTTATATTGGTCTCCATTATCTATCTTTAACCCTGTCTACATTTCTCCCTATTTGTCTTTACATCTCAACAGTTACCTTTCTATCTCTCTGTCTATCTACCTACCTAACTATATTTTGTATACATTATTTTTCGTGTGTTTACGGGGAAAAGTAATTGGCTGCATGTATGTATGTTTATATATATATATATATATATATATATGCGTGTATACGTATCAATAAGACATGTGTGTATGCGTGTATGCGTATCAATAAGATATATGTGTGTGTATGTATACATACATATATATATATATATATATATATATATGTGCGCACATGCTTATATATGTGTGTGTGTGTGTGTGTGTGTGTGTGTGTGTGTGTGTGTGTGTATGTGTGTGTGCATGTATATAACTCGCTGTCTTTCTCCTTCTCCTCTTCTCACTGCTTCTCTCATTTTCTGTGTGCGCATGCTAGTACGTGCGCATGTATGCATAAACATGCATACATACGTACGTACATACGGATTTTTATACATATTTGTTTTATTATCATTTTCTCACCATGCAAATGAAAGAATTATATTACCACGACAAATACTACTACAACTAATAATAATAATAATAATGATAATAATAATAATAATAATAATAATAATAATAATAATAATAATAATAATAATAATAATAATAATAATAATAATAATAATAATAATAATAATGAAACTCAACTGTTATTAAATTATTTCGATAATATTGGTTCTTTATTGTGACACACCTTTGATAAATGTATTCAATTTCATATGTGTGTGTGCGCGCGCGTGTGTGTGTATGTGCGTATATATATATATATATATATATATATATATATATATATATATATATATATATATATATATATATATATATATATATATATATATATATATATATATATATATATATATATATATATATACATACATATATATATATATATATACATATATAGACATATATATATATATATATATATATATATAGATATATAGATATAGATATAGATGTAGATATATCTTTTTGAGCATGTACATACACACATATACATACATTATCACGATATACGAAAACGCATGAAAACGACAAAACACGTGGTACACACATACACACATACATAAACATAGATATACACACTCATACACATTGTATTATTAATTTTCGTTTTATTTTATTTGTGAGGCTTTTTTTTCTGAGCAAAATAACTATCAAACAATGCCATCTGGTGGCAAAACTGGGGCTATGAATTAGGTACGCTAACAAAATATTACTGCTCTTCAATTTGCCATCTATAATCTGATTTTTTTTTTCTCTTTAAAGATATTCTAAGCTAAGTTTATTAGAGATGATAATACGATATCGAGCAGTCACAATGTTTTATTTTTAGCTTTTTGTTGTTTTTTTTTTGTTGCTTTTATTTCATTTTTTTTTTTTTTTTTTAGTTTCTGATATGTTGGTTCCTGGTCCATCGTTCGTTTTTAATAGCAATTTGATTAATATTGGCAACTACTTCAGATCAGCATGATGAAGTGACTGGGTGGGGAATATAGCAGCAGTGAAACAAAGAGAGGAAAAAATATGATTGAGAATGCTCTTAAAATTGTACTCTGCAAACAGTTGCGGTTGTTGGCCAATGAAAACAAATATTTTTAGTTGGATCTGCTTAGTTTCATTGGAAAATTGGGTGGGAGAAGGCCGAAAAAATAGAAACAAAAAATTAAAAAAGCTAAACACAAACAACAAGTATTTATATATTTTTTACTTCTTTTTAATGTTGCTATTGTTTTGGGGGTGTATTTTTACTGTCTTCTAATGATTATTATTAATATTATTATTGATGCTGTTATTGTTCTTGTTCTTGTTATTATTATTATTATTATTATTATTATTATTATTATTATTATTATCATTATTATTATTATTGTTATTTTCATCATCATTATTATTATCTATCCTGATAGTTATTATTATTGATTTTTAAGTGCAGTGGATTGGTAAGATTATAGAGCTTCGAACAGAATCCTCAATAGTATTTAAGTAGATCTCTTTACATTGACTGTGTTCAATATCTACTGAAATCAGCAGTTTCTTTCGTCCGTCTGCGGTCAATAATACAAGTACAGATCGAATATCAGGAACATTGCAATTAACTCGATTCCGCTTCTCTAAATTTTTGGTTTAATTTAAGTCGTTATTACTATCCCGCTTTATCTATCGCCCTGGTTGCAGATATGAGCAACCACTATTATTATTATTATTATTAATATTATTATTATTATTATTATTATTATTATTACTATTGCCTTTTCACAGCTTCTAACGCTGGAGATGTACTACAGTAACACCTCTTATTTTTCGAGCACCTTCCGGAGTATCCGAGCGGTTCTAAGCAGTTCTGTTTTCTGCAGGTGCTCCAACCTTGTTGCAGCCCCTATTTGTTCCACGTACTTCTCGAGATTTTTGATCACTGTTCCCAGGGCTCCGAAAATTAATGGTACTGCTGCTAACATTTTTATCGACCACAATTGCTTAACTTACCAAGCTAACCTGTCATATCTCTCGACATTTCTTTCTTCCTTATCGCAGACCTTGTTGTCAGCTGGGCATGCTATATCTATGATCCAGCATAGTTTGCTTTCTTTCTCAATTAAGACTATGTCCGGCTTCCTATTCTCAATCTCATGGTCGCACTGAATCATAAAATCCCATAGGATCTTTGCATTTCTATTTTCGACGATGCCTTCAGGTTTGTGGTCGTACCAATTTTTTGCTCTATCAAGTCCATACTTGTTGCAAAGTGTCCAATGGACAAGCCTGGCTATATTGTCGTGGCGTCATTATCATTATTATTATTGTTGTTGTTGTTGTTGTTGTTGTTGTTGTTGTTGTTGTTGTTCAGTAGTTTTAGTTTTATAACGTGCTTTCACTTCACTACCGAGCGCAGCTCTGTGTGCCTTGGGTATGTGCTGTAGTTTGCTGTGATGCTCTTATGGTTACTGTATTGAAAGCGTTTTGCGTAGGATGTATGCAGTGCCCAGTAGTGCAATTTTCTGTATGTTATATATATTTGTAAGTCCTGGTGTTTTTGTTATGTTTATTATTATTATTATTATTATTATTATTATTATTATTATTATTATTATTATTATTATTATTATCATCATCATTATTATTATTATTATTATTATTATTATCATCATTATTGTTATTATTATTATTATTGTTGTTGTTGTTGTTGTTGTTGTTGTTGTTGTTGTTGTTGTTGTTGTTTGTTGTTGAGTGAGTGAGAGAGCAGTGCATGCTATGAAAGTGATACTGGGGTAAAATATACGAAGCCCAGTATACCCATCATGACTACTCGTCTGATAAGGCTACATTTTATCAATGTGATATTTGGAGTAGTTTTTTTTTTTTCTGAGAGCTTGTCCTTGAGCGCTGTACATTAATGCCGCAGTGGGTCCCTTTAAGTCAGTCTCCTTTCTGTAGCCATTGCCACCCGCTATTTTAATCAATCTCATCTTTATTCTTCAAGAACTCACTGTGTGTGTAATATATGTGTGTGTGTGTATGTATAATACATATAAATATATTTATATATATATACATATATATGTGTGTGTGTATGTATATACATATACGTATGTATACACACACACATACATATATTTATATGTATGTATGTAGGCTTGAGGCGTATTTATGACTTTGTCTTTATGTTTGTCTCCCACCAACGTTTGACAACCGGTCTTAGTTTCTTAACGTCTCCATAGACTAGCGGTTCGGTAGAAAAAGACCGATAGAATAAGATAAGTACTGAGGTTGATTCCTCCAACTAAATTCTTCAAGGTGTTGTCCCAGCATGGCCACAGTCCAATGACTGAAACGGGTAAAAGGTAACATATAAAAGATAATGGAACAGTGATGCTGAAGTTCTACAAACTTTAGCATCATAATTAGAATATTTATATAAATGTGAAATTTCCACGGGTTCCACTTATTGCTATTAATATCATGCTGGTTTCTTGTGTTATTATTGTGCCTGCTGATGACGCGAAAATAATAAAATATTCCGATTCCGTTTGGTGCCCTGTTGGGGTGGGACCAAAATGATTGATCAAAATACCAGGAACCATATTCGAAATGTCAATATTTTCATTGTCTTAATACAATATTAAAGTAGCTTTCATCTCTTCAGATAGATCCGGTTCTCAGATGGTTTAAACAGGCGTATTAACAATTATGATTAGCACATATCATGCATATATGTAAATTCACACACAGAACGCATATAAAGACAGCATACATATACACACTCGCATATATACATATATTTACAATATTTCAGCATACATATCCAAGTTGTGGCGAGTGTGGATATATGAATATGCATAACAACATACTTATGCAAAATGTTGTATACATTACACCATACGTATGCAAAATGTATGCGTGAGCGCAGGTGTAGCTGTGTGGCAGGGTCGATAAATTAAGTACCAGTTATGCACTGGGGTCGATGTAATCGACTTAATCCTTTTATCTGTCCTTGTTTGTCCCGTCTATGCTTAGCCCCTTGTGGGCAATGAAGAAATAAGAAGCTTGCTTCCCAACTACACGGTTCCGGGTTCGTTTTCATTGCATGGTACCTTGGGCAAATGTTTTCTACTATAGCTTCGGGCCGACCAAACCCTTGTGAGCGGATTTGGTACACGGAAAGGGAAAGAAGCCTGTCGAATATATACATCTATATTTATGAAGTTTATGAAGTAATAGCGGGGGGTGTGATGTTGATGGTGGTGGTCATGATGGTGACGGTAGTGGTGTTGGTGACGGTGGTTGTGGTGGTGGTAGTAGTAGTGGTCGTAGTCGTGGTCGTGGTCGTGGTCGTGGTAGTGCAAGACATACTTGTAGACTCCGAACATGAGACTACAGTAACTTGTAGATACTATGTTGTGCATTGAGTCAGCTTCCTCAACAGACGTAGGAGCGAGAGTAGGTTTAAGTACTTCAGATGCGATCATACTTCTATAATGCATTCCAATTCCTAAAAGTATGAGGTTGTGTACTAATCAGCTGCCTAACTGGATTTTTCGGGGTCACCGATGCTGGCAACAGCCAATGTCATGGAGCCTCTAAAACTGTCTTCAGATGAAGATATTTTAAGGCCAGACGTTCAAAAATTTCACCAAACTTCAATAACTTCATTTACTAAAATACGGAAAACAGTCAAAAGAAAATTAAAGGAAAGCTAAGAAGCTTGTAGAATCACTAGGAAAAATTATTGATGTATCTCGTGGAGGACATTTTCTATGGATTTATGCAGTAACTCCGCCTCATCAGTTCCGAAATTTATCGCACTTGTTTGCCCGTGTGCTGATAATCCTAAATAACAATAATAACATCAGTTTCTGTATAAAAAAAAAACATATTTTTACCTTAAGTTAATTCAATTATGTGAAAAGTATAAGGAAATTTATAATATTGATTTATATTTTTCGCACAAGATCAGGAATTTTGTGGGAAGGGATAAGTATATTACCCCGAGCCCAGAGTTTCAACTGGTACTTATTATATCGACCCCGAAAGGATGAAAGTCAAAGTCGACCTCAGTAGAATCTGAACTCATAAACGTAAAGACGGGCGAAATTTCGCTAACTATTTTTCCCAGCGTGCTAACGATTCTGCCAGATTCTGAAATTAAATTGAAATTAAAAGTTTGAACATTAACTTTAAGCATGAAACCCGAAATTTAAAACGGTTTACGAAGGTGTGTAGATATTCAAGCGCAATTATTTAGCAGAAATTGTTTAAAATATGGAATGCTTGAAAAGTTTTAAAATTCGAAAAACTTCAATAATTTATACAAAACGATGGAATTTCTCAGATGCTGAAGTTAATGTGATTATTTAAAGAAATGTTGAAATATCAACGAAAGACTTTAAGTGGAATAAAATCAATAAAATACAGCAATCAAATACAGAGTGATAATAAATATTTTGAATGCATAATGTTCAAACATTTTGCATATTCTATGACGACACGTGGAGACTTTTCGTGAATTTTTTTTATTTATGAGTTTTTCATGCCGAATAAAATTTCATAAACCTCAACATTGTACAAATTACATGATGCTATTTTTGGGTTTTGTTTTTGTCTTTGTTTTTGTTCTGTTTTTTTTTTTTTTGTTTTGTTTTTTTCTGCTATAGAAATTTTCACGCGAGACAGTTTTCCATTTCATATAAAATTTCATATTAATATTTTTTTCATTGTCATGACATCGATCAAAGGAAATATGACTTTAATTTGGATTTAGTTTATCAGTGATTAGTAACTTGTCAGTAAAATCACAAAATTTATTGACTAAGAGAATTTCTTTTTTAAAAAACAAAGGGAATATCGCATGATATCATTGACTTGGCTGAATCATGGACGACTACATGCGTATATATGATTATGTGTGTGTGTGTGTGGGGGGGGGGGGGGGGGGGGGGATGTGTGATTTGTCTCAAACAACAATATTAAGTCTATTACGTTTACACTTATTGATGCTTTGATTGGAATGTTTCACCAGTATTCCTTGTGCTGGTGTTTGTGTATGCATTCAATAACAGGAGCATTCTCTATAATTATTCCAGGACACATTTTATCACTGAATCAACCAGTCTGTCAGATGTTATACATCGCATCGTTGTTATACATCGTGCTTCCAATACTTTCTTGATTACGCCATTCTTTCTTGCTTTGGCCCAAATCATTTAACCAAATCGTCTACCCATCGTCGTGGAGGCCTTCCAAGCGGCCTTTTCCGATCCCTTGGGTACCACTCGGAAATAGTATGAGTCTGCATGTCCAGTCCAGTGGAACTTGTTACGATCGGTATTACATCTTTCACTCCGCTCTGAGAGAGATTTAGCTGTTATTTTCAGGACGTCCGACAAATACATCGAGACGTGGGTTGCATGAGACACAGCTCATCCTTAGGTCGGTCGCACCACTAAAAGCTTTGAGGTAAATTTTCGTTAGATTTGCAATTCGAGAAGTCCCTCAAAACGCACGTTACTCACGACTGGTATGGAGGCTTTCTTGCTACAGGTTCACACTGACCAAACTGACTTATGATCAAAAAATTTCCAGCCGTTTTCATATTTATTTTATTCTCATTGTATATTTTAAAATACACGATCCACTGTGCTCTGTCCTGTTTAAAACGGTGTGGTTGTGATTTAAGGGAGATTTGACTGCTATTTTTAGCAAACTGAATGGCCACTTCGAAGCCGCCCTCCTTGGCCGTTCATTTCCCCATTGTTATAATTGCATGTTATTAAATTACTTTCTGCGTGGTCTAAACAACTTGACACGTAGAAAATTTGATGTTTTCCTTGAATCAACCATTCCTAATTTATTTTATCCAATTATTTATTCATTTATTTATTTATTTCGGAAATTTCACACGCTACATCGCCTCGCTTGTTAATGAAAATGCAAACGATGAAAACTAATTGAAAAATATTTTTGTAATCAGATGTATTGTTCGAGAAATTAATTAGATCAACTAATGTTTAGATAATATCAAGAAATCTAGTTAAAATATCACGCTGTGCGTTAGCTAACAGTCCGCCTATTAATGACTTTACTACATTAACACCTTGTTTATACTAATTGTTTAACTTGTATTAATTCTGTTACATTTTTAAAACCTTTTTTGCATTTGTTTTAGTTTTGTTTTCTCGTGAATTTTCCAACTTCAGTTTTAGCTTACTGAGGTCAGCAGAGTGCCGAGTGACTTCCAGCAGTTGAAATGTCAACTATTGACATCCCATCTATGTTACTGTACTACATTTATCTCTCAAAAGTCCCAGTATACATGTCTATACGTAGATATCATAGGAGACAGTTCACTGTTGTAGTAAATATCCTAAGAAGAAACTTTTTTTATTGTCAAACTGATATATAAACACTACAGTTGAGAAGGACAAGAATTTATACAACCGTGTGATCAAACAAATGCAGCCTGATAGCCTCTGCTTTGAATTCTAGGCTGCTTATGTCGTAACATTACGTATTAAGTAAATAAGCTAACAAAATATTGCAAAACTTTTGACTCAATACAATAGGTACCATGGTACATAAAAATACACAACTTCGCCACTTATTTACACCTGTTTATGAAGTACCGTAAGAGACACAGTTCGGCACTGCAACAGTTATCATAAAAAGATACAGTTTTTTTTTTTACCAAACTCATATACATATATATATATATGGTAAATGAGAGACGGAAGAGGGAAGATACAAGAATTTTTATTAATCACTGCAATTGTTTCGCGACATCTAGCATTGATCTCTCACATGTGGGATACTTAGAAGCTGGTTCAGGATCATCCGACGGTGCAGATGTGTCTCTTCGGGTGATAAATAGATATAACTCATTAAAATGACAGTTCCACACTGAATTTTTTCGTTTTGTGTAAAGAAAAGCAGCAAATTGAAGAATATAACTTCATCTGTATAAGATCGATAATAAAATAACAGATGCAAAAAAGAAACGAACACGCAATACAGCGAGGTGAAAATCAGACTAAGTTGGAATTTTATATATATATATATATATATATATATATATATATATATATATATATATATATTAGTCAATGAAATTCCAACATAATCTGATTTTCACGTTTTGTTATTTGTAATTTTTACAATTTTTACAATTTTACAATAATGAAATAAAGTAGTACTTTCTTAACGCAAGCATCAGGTTTATATAGTAACAGTCGCATATATATATATATATATATATATATATATATATATATATATACTGTCGACTGCCAGTTAGCCCCACTTTGGAAAC
>NC_142939.1:51230222-51247722 GCF_046866305.1 Octopus bimaculoides | reverse complement strand
TTTTTTTTCTCCGTGTTTTTCTCCTTGTCTCCGTATTCTTTCCGTTGAAGAGCGTAGCTCGAAACGTCAAAGACTTTCCGTATTCCCGAGCGTCATACTAATACATCCTTTTGTTATTTACACCACCTGTCCTCGTCTGTTGTTGTTTTTTCGTACATTCTCCCATATATATATATATATATAGATATATATATATATATATATATATATATATATATATATATATATATATATATATATATATATATATATATATATATATATATATATATATATATATATATATATATATACAGTGTATATTTAAACACATAGGTATCTGTCATAGGATTTCTTGCACGCTGGAAGAAACACCTTAAATCCTATTAGGGATAAACTTCAAAGGGAATGAAAAATAAAAACACGCTAGGACACTGGTAGTAGAATTTCTAATATTTCTTATTATCCTGATGTTATTAATTATTGATAATTTTTTCTGGAAAATTTTCGATTGAAAAAGCCGGCATTTTTTTTAGTACCGACAAGGAGCTTCGCTTGCGCGGTAGATTTGAAAAATTAGAATGTATAAGCACGGGGCATATGCTGGATTGCCTCGTGCTTATATGTTTAATCTAGGTGTGTACCTGCTGCCGAAGACTTCACCTGGCAATTTATTTCATTTGCTAAATAAATGTCTGAAACCATGGTCCTGAGATAGATGGTAAATGTTTTTTTATTTTTCATTCCCTCCGAAGTTTATCTCTAATAGTGGTTTGGATTTTGGCTGTTCCTTCTAGCGTGCAAGGAATCCTATGACGGATACCTCTTGTATGTTTAAATATACACTGTATTTATACGAATAATATATAGTCTATTGACTAAATTTTTTCACACGCTAGGCCACTGGTAGCAGAAATTTCTAATATTTCTTATTACCCTTGATATTATATATATATATATATATATATATATATATATATATAGTATATACGTCCAGATAGATAGACTGACAGACAGACAGACAGACAGACAGGCAGACAGAGATAGGTAGATAGATAGATAGATAGATAGATAGATAGATAGATAGATAGATAGATAGATGCACACATATGTATTTGATTGTGTGTGTATGTATATATACATACATACATATATAGTTAAATAGATAGAGAGATGGATCTACATATACATATATATGTATGTATGTTTATATATATATATATATATTCATGTATGTGTATGTATACATATATACATACACATATATAAATATATACATATATATATATATAAATGTGTGTATATATTATGTGTATGTATGTGTATGTACGTATATATATATATATATATATATATATATATATATACATACATACATACACACACACACATGAATCTATACTTAGTTTGTTTACAGAAGCTAATAATCTTACTACCCTATAGTTTTTTCCACTATTTACCAGTTCTTCACCCAACCCAGCCCCATCCCAATATCATGATCATCTGAGCCAATCTTTGCATTCTGCTCACCTTGAATTATAATAGCGTCTCGTTAGATTTCCTCGCAAATTACTTTTTTGTTTAGCTTTTTAGTTTGGTCTTTTTTTTTTATTTCTTCCTAAATCTTTATAGAGATTGTCGACCTCTTCATCATTTCAATTGCTGGTTGGAGCATAAATGTGGATGGCTAAAATGTTGTGTATCTTAGCTAGCAATTTTATACTGCTCGCTTCCTTTTTGTTGGCGTGAATCTCGAAGCAGATAAAGCTAAAAATAAAAGCGTGTAAATATCGGGTTAAAAAACTCTTAGGACAGAAATTTCGACGGCCGGCAGTGTTACTCGAACCCACATCATCTTTCATATTTTGCTGGAAATGCGTGTGCAATGTTAGTTACACTTATGCACTGTGAGCCCTAGTTCCTTCTAATGTTTACTAATCTGTATGCAATTATCTATCATAAAGTGTCTCCATTATGTTCATCTTGTTTCAACTATATCTCTTTGCCACCTCATAAGTTAGCTATAGATAGATAGATAGATAGATAGATCCACATGAGTCTGTGTGTGTACGAGTATGCTGTATGTGCGTGTATGTGTACGCGTACGCGTACGTGTGTGTGTGTGTGTGTGTGTATATATATATATATATATATGCATGCGTGTGTACCGGTGTAAAATTATGCACCGAAGCGCGTCATTTTTACACCAAAAGACAATAGTTATTCGATAAAATAAGCACCAGACTGTAGTAAGTGCTTAATAAGCACTAAAAAAGGTATTATCGATTAAGCCCTTGAATGCAACACCCCGGAATGAACGCAGTCTAATAACAGAAACTAATAAAATACTAAATATATATATATACGTCCGTGTGTATGTCTGCATGTTTGTCTATGTGTGTATAACTGTGTGAGGGTGTGAGAGAGAAAGAGAGAGAGAGAGAGAGAGAGAGAGAGAGAGAGAGAGAAAGAGAGAGAGAAAGAGAGAGAGAGAGAGAGAGAGAGAGAGAGAAAGAGAGAGAGAAAGAGAGAGAGAGAAAGAGAGAGAGAAAGAGAGAGAGAAAGAGAGAGAGAGAAAGAGAGAGAGACAGAGTCTGAGAGGAAGATAATAGCATGTAATTGTTTATTGATCGTTCGATTTACTACCATGTTTATACTCGGTGCGGAGGACAACTATGTCTATCAGAAACCATTTATTTCCAGACAAAATACACTGCAATAACAATGAGATCGTTTGTGTATTTCATTATTTGAAAAAAATTCATTGATCCTGTGATTTGTTTTCTAATGGCCTCTCAACACAAATCCATATTTATTATCAAACCAAAACTCTATACTTAACTCAACGGTATAATGACTAAAAGAAAGGAAAAACAGCAGAGACTCCGTCTGTTTGAAAAACAAATATCTAAATTCGGCGTTAAGGTTTTTAATGTAGTGAACTAAGATATTTTAAATAATTAAATTACACCAGGAATGAAGAGGAAAAATCTATACTTAAATTTTTTTCTCCTTTTAGTCCGGTAGGAAGTGGCCGTATTCACGAGTGATGAAAAGCAGGAGGCCGGACTGAATGCGAGAATTTCAGGTGCTGGCGCAGTAATGTGCCATCTCAAGTATTTGATCCTCAGAAGAAAAGAGGTTGGAAAAAAGACAAACTCGCTTCAGTTCGAACTATCTTCTGTTCAGTTTTCGTACCTATCCTCACATACGGACATGAATGTTGGATAATAACCAAATAATGCACGATCGCGACATACGGTTTTTTCCCAAGGATCTCTTGTGTAACGATATTCGGCAGAGTACATAGCTCGGAAATTAGGTAGTCTCTATAGATCGAGCCGCTACATCTCTGCACTGATGTGTCACATTTCCAATACTACGGATGTGTGATTAGATTGTCGCAGAAAAGAATAGTTAGACGGATTCTCCTAGTAAAGCTGATCGGCAAGAGACCCAAAAGTAGATCAAGAACGAGATGGTTGGATATTATCCATAATCTCAGCTGGTCATGCATAGGAATCCATCTAGAAGGTGTAATGGCAGTTGTTTCTGATCGGACCCTAAGGAGAGGATGCATGAGGACTCTACGCTCACCACCCTTCCAAAATTAGTGGATGGAGAAAATGGATAGATGGAATTATACCAGGAATGAAGAAAGAAAATTCCTGCCTTTATTTTTCTCCTTCTTAGTGAAATAGGAATGTTAAACCAGATGACGGATTAAATCTACCACTCAACGTAAACTAAGGCAGGATTAGAACACAAAACCACAACAAGGTGAAATAACATATCTACCAGTCCATTACTCTAGAATAGTAGTTAATTCATTAATCATGGATGAGTGAAAGCCATACTTGATCACAGCTGGATTTGAACTCAGAAAACAGGAATATCGTCTAAAATTAGCTTGATATTCATTTCTGATTAAGAAATCTAAAAGAAACTACTTCGAAATTTGTTGAAATTATGTAGCCATCTCCAGGCATGTTTTAGTCTTCCTCGACCAAACATAGTGTTACTGATAATACTAGATTCAACATGACTGTGGGTTATATATAGTCTAAGTAAATAAATATTATCAGACATAAGAGCTTAAATGAATAACGCTGAGAATGGGCAATAGTCAGACACTTTCTGCAGGATAAAACTTGTTAAAGCCGAACTAATAAACTTATAGTGAGCCAAGACATTTTAATTCATTGCAGTTACAGCTGTGGTGAAGAGAAAAACCAGACGTTGAAGGTGGGGCTGTGTGCTTAAGGAATTTGCCTTGCAAGCACGTAACTTCGAGTTCGGTCCCACAGCGTGGCATCTTGAACAAGTAATTTATATTATTGCCACGGGCTGACCAATGCCTTGTGAATGGAAATGCTAGACAAAAATCTATGGAAATTTGTTGTGCATGTGTGTGTGTGTGTGTGTGTGTGTGTGTGTGTGTGTGTGCGCGCGCGCTCGCAAGTGCCTGAAGGAGCCTACGTGCATGCATGTGTGTGTGTATGTGTGTGTATGTGTGTGTAAACTTTATATACATACACGCACGCATACACATTTGTATGTATTCAAACTTTATACTGTTTGTTTTCATGAATTTGTCGCCATGTCTGTATTCACAATAACACTGGTTGATAGTCATGTTTATGTCTAGTAACATAGCAGTTCGATAAAATTATACCGTTAAGTACAAGACCTTAAAATAAGCATTGGTGTCGACATAATTTGACTAAAACACTTCAAGATGGTACCCCGGCATCACTGCAGTCCAATAACTGAAGCAAATGAATGAGCGAAAGAAAGAGATTGATGATTAATTCTCATCAGGAATAACATAGAAGACAATCCTGGAATTTACATTAGTTTCACCTAAAATTACTGACGCATTTATCGTTTGTAATGTAGGTGATGTCACAGTGATTAAATTTCCAAGCAATTCTATTCGTTCAGGCGAAAAATATAATGATTCCTTTATACTTATGTTTAATCAGTATTAAACTACAAGAGGGCGCTGAAAAGTTCCTGGCTTTAAGGATATCGCAAAAGACTTGGTTGGAGGCCCAAACCTCTGAGTTCTTTTACAGGGCTTAAAAAAGCTGGAAGACCACTGCAGTGTGTGAATCTGAGTGAAGAATATGTTGAATAAAATCATAATTAACTGATTGTTCTGTATATTTTTTTAACCCAAAGAAAGGAACTACTCGGTACCCTCTCGTATGCGGGCTTGGCGAATCTTAGATCTGGCATTTGGTGGTAAGGTACCTGTTGCTGATGAAGCGCAATTTACGCTGAAATTACGTGATGCATCAGTCCCATCCATCGATATAATTTGAACTTTTTTTTTTTAAGCACTTAACAATCTATGCGAGATGATTTCTCAGAACGATTACCGCAGTTTAGTGTGTTCAAAACAACAAATCCAAATCCAAACCGGATGTGCAAATTGATATTCGTTACAAAGGCTGCTTCCGTCACTAATAGCTAATATATAGATATGCTTATTCATGTATGTATGCCTGTGTGTGAGTACATATATATACACATGCAGACATGAACAAGCATATATATATATATATATATATATATATATATATATATAAGGGTATCTGATACCACCATCCTTGAAAGAGCAGTCAAAACTTGACTCCAAAACCACATCAAGTGTTCAATACAGCACAAGGGGAAAAGACAAATACATAAACTAGTAAAAATTGGATAATTCCAGACCTTGGGTTTCTGGCTCTGTCTGAAAATACTTTGCCTTCCTCAATGAAATATACCAAAACGTGTACATTAATACATATATATACACACAAACATGCGAATACTCACGTATACGCACGTGTATATACATATATATGCACATTCAACAATCAGTCCAGTTATCCATCCAGACACCATGTGCTGTATGATCAAAATACCACAGCAGTGAATATAATGACAAAGTGAATATATATATAAATTTCTATATAAATGAGGATAACCTTATAGGTTATAATTATTATGAAAATTATAAATAAGGGTATCTTATGGCCGTAGTCAGAAAGACAAAAGTTATTTTCGGCGTTAACTCGTATCCGATTAGTAGATCTATAGCCACTTATAAGCCACTGATTGAGCCTCTTCATCTGCTAACATTATATATATATAATTTTGCAGCACAGAATTTTGTCAGTGAACAGGTCGCGGTCTCAAAGCGACGAAAATATTTTGACAAATTAAATTTAAATGTTGAAGTGAATCTAACGGATTTTGTGTGTTATTTTAAATGGCTTATAAACACCTTCCACGCTGCAATTGTTTTCGTTCCAGCACACGATCTCAGATCAGGTCACTTGCTATGCAAGTACATCTCCGTAACTATATATATATATATATATATATATATATATATATATATATATATATGTATGTATGTATGCATATATGTATGTATGTATGTATGTATGTAGGTAGATAGATAGATAGATAGATAGATAGATAGATAGATAGATAGATAGATAAATAGATAGATAGATAGATAGATAGATAGATAGATAGATAGATAGATAGATAGATAGATAGATAGGTTTCTTTATTAGCCACACAGGGCTCAACACAGAGGGGACAAAATACAAATGTAGAGTTTTTCTTTTCGAGGGGGTCGAAAACAAAGCAGAAAAAAAAACAAAAGTGGGGACAACGATGAAAAAAAAAAAAAAAAAAAAAAAAAACATCGCAAAACGTTTGGGGTATTTACAAAAAATACGAAATAATACAAAAAATTCCCAATAAATGGGGAGGTTATCCGTGGAAAGAAAAACCTACGAAAAGACCACGGTAACCTCGGTCTTTAGCGTCACAGTTTGTTAAATAAAATTTCTTTGTTTACGAAATTTTAAAACGTTTTATAGAATCATGGTCAAGGTGGCTTCGTCATTTATACGTGCCATTCTTGCTACATGTATCCATCTTTTTTCGAAACATTTGCTAGACAACACTTGCCTCTCTACTCTCACCTTCCTTTTCAAGTGATACTTGAAAAAGTTGATGAGAGATTGACCAGAGAGGAAAGTATTTGTCTCTAATCCTTTCAGACGCGTCCACCAGATGCATTCTTTGGCCATAGCCACAAGTACGATAAATACAGCTCTTCCTTCCCGTTTAAAGGAAGGAGGCGTGACGATATTGACGATAGACTCGGTTGATAAACCGACTCGTCCCACACGCGACAGCAGTCGTTCGACATAAGCCCACAGCTCCGAAATGGTTGGACACCGCACGAGTGCGTGCAGAACGGTTTCATCGCTCTGACCGCATCTCGGGCAGGTCGGCCCCACATTTCGCGAGCCGTGTCTATAGAGCTTATCCCGAACGGGTAGCGCCTCTCGGTAACACTGCCAGGCCAGGGATCTCTGGAAGTTGTCCATAGGTCCCGGCCCGAAAGTCGTCCTGAACAGGCGGGTCAGGTATTCCTCGTCGACGCCCAGGTTCGCCCCGAGATCGCCGTCGTACCTGCCCTCCACTAATCCCCTATAGAATGACTTCGTTGTGATGCAGCCGCTCAAGGTCGACCCGGGACGGCAAAGTTGTTGCAGAGCAACGCGACACTCACGGTGCCATTCGCCATTCCTCGGCCTCTTTTTGATCCACGACTGCAGCTCGGTCATGGAGACGAGCTGCGGGAAAGCGCGTCGCACAAACGGCGACCACACCTGCTCACCGTCGTCTACGTAGAGCCGGAGATGTCGCAGTCTCAGCGCATGTCTGCGCATCATCAACCACGGCATGCCCAGCCCTCCTTTCAGCGGGTGTTGGCAACAAACGGATCGCCTCACCATCGGAACGCTTCCTTTCCACAAAAAGCGGAAGAGGATGCGCTCCATTTCGGTGATGGCGCGATCGGGACAAGGCACAACGGTCAGGCGGTATTCGATGACGGACGCGATGTACGCGTTCGCCACCTCCGCCCGACCTTTTAGGGACAGCTTCCTCTTGGACCATTGCCGGCAGAGAGTGGCCACCCTACTCGTTATCTCGTCCCAGTTCTTCTCCGTTTGCAGGTCCGGACCGAACCAGACTCCGAGCAACTTGACCGGACCGTCCGTCCAGCGTCCCACTACTGAGGCGCTGCCGGACGGTATGGGCTTGCTTCTCCAGGTGCCGAGCAGCAAACCCACCGACTTATCCCGGTTGATTTTCGCTCCCGTCACCGCTTCGTAGTCTTTCAGCGTCTCGCCGACAAGCTCGATGTGCTCGTGGCTAGACGCTATGACGGTGACGTCGTCCGCGTATGCCGACACGCTCGTCCCGCACCCCAGTTCTCGCGGGATGCCCCTCAGCGTCGCCAGCTTCCGCAGTAGTGGCTCGAGAGTCAATACGTACAGGAGCGGCGACAGGGGGCATCCCTGACGAACCGAACGTGCAATGTCGAAGGGTCCCGATAGACGTCCATTGACGCGAACAACCGAACGGATGCCTGTGTACAAGGCAGCCATCCAGCCGCGGAAAACGGGACCGAAGCCGGCCGCTTCGAGGACGGCCTCCAAGTATCGATGGTCTACCCTATCGAAAGCTTTCGATTGATCCAAATTGATCAGGGCCCCACCCATGCCAGGTTCCTTAACTACCCTCTCTATGATGTAGCGCATCAGATGGAGGTTGTCATGGATGCTCCGGCCCGGCACGGCGCACGTCTGCTCCGTGCCGACCAGTTTCTCGATGACAAACGCCAACCGCTTGGCTAACACCTTGGCCAAAATTTTCATGTCTGCATTGAGCAGAGTGATGGGCCTAAAGTTATCTATGGCGTCCCCCTTGTTTGGATCTTTCTTCAGCAGCGTTACCGCTCCTCGGCTCACAAAACCGGGAATGCTCCCGTTCTGCTGCCAGTTGCAGTACACGACCGCCAAGACTTCTCCAAACAAGTCTGGCATACAGTTGTAAAGCTCGTAGGGCAGACCATCCAAAGCCGGAGATTTGTCCGTCGAGCAACCCGCCATCGCGTCCCTCACCTCCTCCGCCGTGATGACCCCTTCGCAGCACTCCGCCTCTCTTGCCGAGAGTCGTGGCAAGCTGTGCAGGTAGGCACTAAAGTCCACCCTGCCTTCTCGCTCGCCACTCCTCCCGAACAGTCGGGCAAAATGCCGCTGAAACGCCTCGCACATCTTGCTCGGCTCGAGCAATTCGCGCCCCTGTTCGTCTACCAGAGACCGGATGGTGGCTCTGTTACCCCGCTGCGCCTCCGCCACCCGGGCCTCTCGTGCGGCTCCAACACCTTCATTCCTCAGAGCACGCATCCTTGCCCTGACAGCACACCCTTCGTGTTTAGCATTGAAGTGTTGGTCGAGGGCCAACCTCGCCGCTAAAACGTCGGATGCGATGCCACTTCGCAATGCCTCTTCTAACTTTATCACTAGCTCCCCCTCTTCTCTGTTCCTCTCTACAGCTAGTGCCCTGCTATACCTTATTGCTTCCGCCCTCACTGCTCTCTTGAGGGCAAACCACCATTTGTTGTTGACGATGGCTCCCGTCAAAGCCCTCTTTACTAACGTGCTAATCCGGTCTCTGAAAACCTGTCTCGACGGGAAAGACGCGTTTAGTTTCCAGTAACCGGGACCCTGCCTATGTGCCTTATCTAAGTCTAGCGTACACGTCACAAGTTTGTGATCCGTGTAGCTGACTATGTGGAACTGTGGACATCCTAAACTATCTCTATCTCTTGTCCTACACACTATCCTATCTAGATACGATCTCGACGACCCAATGCGGTTGCTCCAAGTCCACGTTGGCACATTTGGGTGGTCGAGTCGGTACCTGTCAGACAACTGGAAGCGTCTGAGCAGGTCTATGAGGCCTTTGCATCCCCTTCTACTTTTGTCACTCCCCACGTAGTCTAGATGCGTGTCCAAGGTAGCATTCCAATCCCCCACTAAAAGTAAGGGACGAGACGTTCCCAGGAATACTTCTAGACGTCGAAAGAAGTCTGACCGACCTGTTAAAGGAGGCACATAAACTGCCAGCAACCGAAAAGCGCCTCCATCGCTGCCGTCCACATCTAGGACAACCAGTCTACCCTCCGGGTCCGTAAATATCGTCTTTGCTTGGAGATCCAGACTCTTGCGAAAAAGAACCGCCGTGCCACTACCGCCCATCCTCGGCAGACAGGGAGAAAAATAAATGTTAAACTGTCCGCCAAACATGGACTTTAGGGCCCGCGGTTCATGGAGTCTGGTCTCACTAATGGCTATGATATCCAAATTGTGTGACTTGATGTCATTTAAGAGGTACCCTTGTTTCCAAGGGGACCCTAAGCCACGTACATTCACACAACCAATCTTCACCATGATTCTATTTATACGTGTGCTTTAAAGCACAAAACAAAAGAACAGAGTGTTACTTGCCGTTAGAAAGTTTTGTTTCCTCCTTGGATTTTTCACCAAGGAGGCTATTGTACAATTTCTTGCACAAATATTTCTGGAATCCCCCTACCGAGTTGGGGTAGAGGGATTTTATTGTGTTGTGTAATGCTGGTGTTACATGAATAATTTTAATGTGTTTTGGCGGTGTTGTACGTGGGTGGTTGTTGGTTTTGATATCGTTATTTGTGATGTTTGTTTTAGAGTTGATGTAATTCATCAACTCTGTGTTTGTACTGTCTATTGCTGTTAGCATTGTTTTTTTTATATTACTATTGGTGTTAGTAGTATTTTCGGGAGATGTGAATCTCCCTGCTTTGTTTGTGTTTGCATTTTGTTTTGTTTTCTTCTTACTGCGCTTCCTCTTTCCTTTCGTAGCTATTTTCCACTCCTCCCCACTCTCTTCATCGGATGATGGGAGATCTGAGGAGTCAGAAAGAGGTAACGGCAAATTTTGTGCGTCTGTGTGTGTTTCTGTGAATGTTTGTGTTGCTGTTTTTATTGATGTTGGCTCCTTGTTATTTATGTGTGGTGTATGTGATATGGGGGAGGGAGAGGCAGTCTTGGAATTTTCTTTTTTTTCTTCTGTTTTTGCAGTTTCTGTTGTCTTTTCTGTTGTGGTTATTGCTGATATTTCTGTTGTTGTTTTTTGCGTTGCTGGTGGTGTTGGTAGTAAGGTTTTTCTGTTGGGGGTATTTGGTAGTTGCTTCTGTTGTTGTTGTTGTTGTTGTTGTTGTTGTTGTTGTTGTTGTTGTTGTTGTTGTTTTTGTTTAGCGGCCAGAGGGCAGTCCTTTTTCAGATGTGCTTCGCTGTTGCATAGGTAACAGCGAGGTCGCCTGCCCTCTACCACCACATACAGCTTGTGGTCCTCTGCCAATCTAATGTTTGGAGGAATTTTCTGTGAAGCCTCCTCCGTGATGTGGAGAAGGATTTCCAGATTTTTCCCTCCCCAGTTCTTTTCCTCTCCGACCGTAATCTCCAAAATATTTGCCTCCTCCATTTCCAGGCACACGGCCGATATCAGCCATTGGGTGTCCACCTCCGATGGCACATTTTTTATCATAACTTTGGTCACTCTCTGTCCTAGATAACTCGGTATCATTACCAAGTCATCTGTGCGGAGAGAGAGTGTCGAAAATTGTTTAGCTAAATTTTCATCCAGAAACCTTACTTGCACCGTTCCAAATTTCCTTCCCCAGGTGACATGATTCTGATAAGGCCAAATTTTTCTAAGACAAACTTCAATTTTATCTGTGCTAACATTTTCTACACGTCTGGTTTTTGTGTTTACCAGTTTATAAATGATGCACTTTTTGTTTTTCATTTCTATAATATCTTTTGGGATGTTAATTCTGACATCATCTCCTTCTTTCGTAAGAAGGGATTTTGTGTCTTTTATTTGTTTTTGTGTGAATGTCACTGTTGTTCTTTTTTCCTTTAGAGCATTTGCGAAATTTGTTTTTGTTGTGCTGGCGGACATGTTCTTCTGGATATTTTTGTTTATGTTGGTGTATGTACTGCCTGGTTCAAAGGTGGTGGTAGTGGCAGCAGAGTTTGTTGAACAGGTGATGGTGTCATTGCTGACGGCCGATAACTTTACTTCCTTGTTGTTGCTGTTGTTGTTGTTGTTGTCGTTGTTGCTGTTGTTGTTGTTGTTGTTGTTGTTGTCGTTGGTGGTGGTGATGATGGCGTCAGCAGCAGTGGTGCTTACGTCAGAGACATTTGTGACGGTTTTCACGCATGGTTTTGTAACCTTGGTTACAGTTTTGTTTTTGTTGTTGGTGTTGGTGGTGGTGAGAGGGCTGTTAGTAGCTGTACTCACAGTCTTTGTGACGTTTATAGCAACTGCGTTCGTGTCACTGCATGCGCACGCGCTATTCTGTTCTTTTTTCTCTTCTGGCATCTGAAGCCTCGGGAAATGCTTGTCAAAAGAACAAGACAAGCGTTCCAAAATTATGTTTCTCGACATTTTTCAAATGTCAAGAAGGAAATTTTTGTATTTTGCTAGGGCCGAAACTGCCCCTGGGGGTCAATTCCTGCCCGTGAAAATACACACAAATGAAGCCTAGGTGCTTCGCAACAAAATTATTAAAAAATTCCAACAAAATGTGGACAGTAAAAGGTCAAATAAACGTTTACCTTCGCAGCCGATGTGACAGCACGTCCGTGAGAAGAGATAGATAGATAGATAGATAGATAGATAGATAGATAGATAGATAGATAGATAGGTTTCTTTATTAGCCACACAGGGCTCAACACAGAGGGGACAAAATACAAATGTAGAGTTTTTCTTTTCGAGGGGGTCGAAAACAAAACAGAAAAAAAACAAAAGTGGGGACAACGATGAAAAAAAAAAAAAAAAAAAAAAAAAAAAAAAAAAAAACATCGCAAAACGTTTGGGGTATTTACAAAAAATACGAAAAATACAAAAAATTCCCAATAAATGGGGAGGTTATCCGTGGAAAGAAAAACCTACGAAAAGACCACGGCAACCTCGGTCTTTAGCGTCACAGTTTGTTAAATAAAATTTCTCTGTTTACAAAATTTTAAAACGTTTTATAGAATCATGGTCAAGGTGGCTTCGTCATTTATACGTGCCATTCTTGCTACATGTATCCATCTTTTTTCGAAACATTTGCTAGACAACACTTGCCTCTCTACTCTCACCTTCCTTTTCAAGTGATACTTGAAAAAGTTGATGAGAGATTGACCAGAGAGGAAAGTATTTGTCTCTAATCCTTTCAGACGCGTCCACCAGATGCATTCTTTGGCCATAGCCACAAGTACGATAAATACAGCTCTTCCTTCCCGTTTAAAGGAAGGAGGCGTGACGATATTGACGATAGACTCGGTTGATAAACCGACTCGTCCCACACGCGACAGCAGTCGTTCGACATAAGCCCACAGCTCCGAAATGGTTGGACACTGCACGAGTGCGTGCAGAACGGTTTCATCGCTCTGACCGCATCTCGGGCAGGTCGGCCCCACATTTCGCGAGCCGTGTCTATAGAGCTTATCCCGAACGGGTAGCGCCTCTCGGTAACACTGCCAGGCCAGGGATCTCTGGAAGTTGTCCATAGGTCCCGGCCCGAAAGTCGTCCTGAACAGGCGGGTCAGGTATTCCTCGTCGACGCCCAGGTTCGCCCCGAGATCGTCGTCGTACCTGCCCTCCACTAATCCCCTATAGAATGACTTCGTTGTGATGCAGCCGCTCAAGGTCGACCCGGGACGGCAAAGTTGTTGCAGAGCAACGCGACACTCACGGTGCCATTCGCCATTCCTCGGCCTCTTTTTGATCCACGACTGCAGCTCGGTCATGGAGACGAGCTGCGGGAAAGCGCGTCGCACAAACGGCGACCACACCTGCTCACCGTCGTCTACGTAGAGCCGGAGATGTCGCAGTCTCAGCGCATGTCTGCGCATCATCAACCACGGCATGCCCAGCCCTCCTTTCAGCGGGTGTTGGCAACAAACGGATCGCCTCACCATCGGAACGCTTCCTTTCCACAAAAAGCGGAAGAGGATGCGCTCCATTTCGGTGATGGCGCGATCGGGACAAGGCACGACGGTCAGGCGGTATTCGATGACGGACGCGATGTACGCGTTCGCCACCTCCGCCCGACCTTTTAGGGACAGCTTCCTCTCGGACCATTGCCGGCAGAGAGTGGCCACCCTACTCGTTATCTCGTCCCAGTTCTTCTCCGTTTGCAGGTCCGGACCGAACCAGACTCCGAGCAACTTGACCGGACCGTCCGTCCAGCGTCCCACTACTGAGGCGCTGCCGGACGGTATGGGCTTGCTTCTCCAGGTGCCGAGCAGCAAACCCACCGACTTATCCCGGTTGATTTTCGCTCCCGTCACCGCTTCGTAGTCTTTCAGCGTCTCGCCGACAAGCTCGATGTGCTCGTGGCTAGACGCTATGACGGTGACGTCGTCCGCGTATGCCGACACGTTCGTCCCGCACCCCAGTTCTCGCGGGATGCCCCTCAGCGTCGCCAGCTTCCGCAGTAGTGGCTCGAGAGTCAATACGTACAGGAGCGGCGACAGGGGGCATCCCTGACGAACCGAACGTGCAATGTCGAAGGGTCCCGATAGACGTCCATTGACGCGAACAACCGAACGGATGCCTGTGTACAAGGCAGCCATCCAGCCGCGGAAAACGGGACCGAAGCCGGCCGCTTCGAGGACGGCCTCCAAGTATCGATGGTCTACCCTATCGAAAGCTTTCGATTGATCCAAATTGATCAGGGCCCCACCCATGCCAGGTTCCTTAACTACCCTCTCTATGATGTAGCGCATCAGATGGAGGTTGTCATGGATGCTCCGGCCCGGCACGGCGCACGTCTGCTCCGTGCCGACCAGTTTCTCGATGACAAGCGCCAACCGCTTGGCTAACACCTTGGCCAAAATTTTCATGTCTGCATTGAGCAGAGTGATGGGCCTAAAGTTATCTATGGCGTCCCCCTTGTTTGGATCTTTCTTCAGCAGCGTTACCGCTCCTCGGCTCACAAAACCGGGAATGCTCCCGTTCTGCTGCCAGTTGCAGTACACGACCGCCAAGACTTCTCCAAACAAGTCTGGCATACAGTTGTAAAGCTCGTAGGGCAGACCATCCAAACCCGGAGATTTGTCCGTCGAGCAACCCGCCATCGCGTCCCTCACCTCCTCCGCCGTGATGACCCCTTCGCAGCACTCCGCCTCTCTTGCCGAGAGTCGTGGCAAGCTGTGCAGGTAGGCACTAAAGTCCACCCTGCCTTCTCGCTCGCCACTCCTCCCGAACAGTCGGGCAAAATGCCGCTGAAACGCCTCGCACATCTTGCTCGGCTCGAGCAATTCGCGCCCCTGTTCGTCTACCAGAGACCGGATGGTGGCTCTGTTACCCCGCTGCGCCTCCGCCACCCGGGCCTCTCGTGCGGCTCCAACACCTTCATTCCTCAGAGCACGCATCCTTGCCCTGACAGCACACCCTTCGTGTTTAGCATTGAAGTGTTGGTCGAGGGCCAACCTCGCCGCTAAAACGTCGGATGCGATGCCACTTCGCAATGCCTCTTCTAACTTTATCACTAGCTCCCCCTCTTCTCTGTTCCTCTCTACAGCTAGTGCCCTGCTATACCTTATTGCTTCCGCCCTCACTGCTCTCTTGAGGGCAAACCACCATTTGTTGTTGACGATGGCTCCCGTCAAAGCCCTCTTTACTAACGTGCTAATCCGGTCTCTGAAAACCTGTCTCGACGGGAAAGACGCGTTTAGTTTCCAGTAACCGGGACCCTGCCTATATACCTTATCTAAGTCTAGCGTACACGTCACAAGTTTGTGATCCGTGTAGCTGACTATGTGGAACTGTGGACATCCTAAACTATCTCTATCTCTTGTCCTACACACTATCCTATCTAGATACGATCTCGACGACCCAATGCGGTTGCTCCAAGTCCACGTTGGCACATTTGGGTGGTCGAGTCGGTACCTGTCAGACAACTGGAAGCGTCTGAGCAGGTCTATGAGGCCTTTGCATCCCCTTCTACTTTTGTCACTCCCCACGTAGTCTAGATGCGTGTCCAAGGTAGCATTCCAATCCCCCACTAAAAGTAAGGGACGAGACGTTCCCAGGAATACTTCTAGACGTCGAAAGAAGTCTGACCGACCTGTTAAAGGAGGCACATAAACTGCCAGCAACCGAAAAGCGCCTCCATCGCTGCCGTCCACATCTAGGACAACCAGTCTACCCTCCGGGTCCGTAAATATCGTCTTTACTTGGAGATCCAGACTCTTGCGAAAAAGAACCGCCGTGCCACTACCGCCCATCCTCGTCAGACAGGGAGAAAAATAAATGTTAAACTGTCCGCCAAACATGGACTTTAGGGCCCGCGGTTCATGGAGTCTGGTCTCACTAATGGCTATGATATCCAAATTGTGTGACTTGATGTCATTTAAGAGGTACCCTTGTTTCCAAGGGGACCCTAAGCCACGCACATTCACACAACCAATCTTCACCATGATTCTATTTATACGTGTGCTTTAAAGCACAAAACAAAAGAACAGAGTGTTACTTGCCGTTAGAAAGTTTTGTTTCCTCCTTGGATTTTTCACCAAGGAGGCTATTGTACAATTTCTTGCACAAATATTTCTGGAATCCCCCTACCGAGTTGGGGTAGAGGGATTTTATTGTGTTGTGTAATGCTGGTGTTACATGAATAATTTTAATGTGTTTTGGCGGTGTTGTACGTGGGTGGTTGTTGGTTTTGATGTCGTTATTTGTGATGTTTGTTTTAGAGTTGATGTAATTCATCAACTCTGTGTTTGTACTGTCTATTGCTGTTAGCATTGTTTTTTTTATATTACTATTGGTGTTAGTAGTATTTTCGGGAGATGTGAATCTCCCTGCTTTGTTTGTGTTTGCATTTTGTTTTGTTTTCTTCTTACTGCGCTTCCTCTTTCCTTTCGTAGCTATTTTCCACTCCTCCCCACTCTCTTCATCGGATGATGGGAGATCTGAGGAGTCAGAAAGAGGTAACGGCAAATTTTGTGCGTCTGTGTGTGTTTCTGTGAATGTTTGTGTTGCTGTTTTTATTGATGTTGGCTCCTTGTTATTTATGTGTGGTGTATGTGATATGGGGGAGGGAGAGGCAGTCTTGGAATTTTCTTTTTTTTTCTTCTGTTTTTGCAGTTTCTGTTGTCTTTTCTGTTGTGGTTATTGCTGATATTTCTGTTGTTGTTTTTTGCGTTGCTGGTGGTGTTGGTAGTAAGGTTTTTCTGTTGGGGGTATTTGGTAGTTGCTTCTGTTGTTGTTGTTGTTGTTGTTGTTGTTGTTGTTGTTGTTGTTTTTGTTTAGCGGCCAGAGGGCAGTCCTTTTTCAGATGTGCTTCGCTGTTGCATAGGTAACAGCGAGGTCGCCTGCCCTCTACCACCACATACAGCTTGTGGTCCTCTGCCAATCTAATGTTTGGAGGAATTTTCTGTGAAGCCTCCTCCGTGATGTGGAGAAGGATTTCCAGATTTTTCCCTCCCCAGTTCTTTTCCTCTCCGACCGTAATCTCCAAAATATTTGCCTCCTCCATTTCCAGGCACACGGCCGATATCAGCCATTGGGTGTCCACCTCCGATGGCACATTTTTTATCATAACTTTGGTCAC
>NC_142939.1:51195222-51225222 GCF_046866305.1 Octopus bimaculoides | reverse complement strand
CATCTTCTATATTTAAGAGATGAGGACATTATTTACATTATTTACATTTGACGGATATTTGTCCTCATCTTGTTTGTTGTTTAACACAATGTTTCGGCTGATATACCCTCCAGCCTTCATCAGGTGTTTTGGGGAAATTTCGAACCTGGATTCTCATTCCTAAGGTATTTTCGATGTTATTATTATTCAGGTCACTGCCAGGAATCGAACTCGGAATCTTGGGGTTAGTAGCCCATGCTCTTAAACACTACGCCCAAGATTCCGAGTTCGATTCCAGGCAGTGACCTGAATAATGATAATTAATAATAATAATAATAATAATAATAATAATAGCAGCATCGAAAAATACCTTAGGAATGAGAACCCAGGTTCGAAATTTGGCCAAGACACCTGATGAAGGCTGGAGGTTATATCAGCCGAAACGTTGTGTTAACAACAAACAAGATGAGGACAAATATCCGACAAATGTAAATAATGTAAATAAAATATTTCACCTGTATATAAATATCATTATCTGTAACTACCAGAATCGTTAGCGTGTCGAACAGAATTTCTGTTCGACTCCAATTACAAATATCTCTACAACATTTACTATAACAAATACTACTACTACTACTACTACTACTACTACTACTACTACTACTACTACCACGACTATTTCTAACACTGCAAGGACTACCACTGCTGTTAGTACAACTATACCATTATGGCTAGCATTTCCACTAAAATTACTACTACTATTACGTTAACCACAACCACAACTACCACTTCTGCCTCAACCAGAATTACTGCTACCACTGTCACTACTTATACCACTTCTGCTATTTCTACCACCGCCACTGCCGATACTACTACCAATACTGTTGTTATCCCTAATACTACTATTACCAACACAACAACTGCTACCACCATTTATACTTCGGCTACCACTACAACCATCTCCACTACTACTACCGCCAATGTTACTAATACTGTTACTAGCACTACCACCACCACCACCACTATTACTACCACCACTAATTCTACCACAACAACTACTACTACCAACAACACTACCACTACCATCACCACTACTAACACCACCACCACAACTACCACCATCACCACTACTACCACCATCACCACCACTACTACCACCACCACTACTGCTACTATCACCAACACCACCACCACTACTACCACCACTACTACTACCTCCACCACTACTACCATCGCCACCACCACCGCTACTACCACAACTACTAATACTACCACGACCACCACCACCACCACTACTACCACCACCACTACTACTACTGCCACTACTATTACCACCACCTCTACTACCACTACTACAGCTACCATCGCCACCACCACCGCTACTACCACTACTACTACCTCCACCACTGCTACTATCCCCACCACCAGCGCTACTACTACAACTACTAATACTACTACTACCACTACCACCACCACCACTACTATGATTACTACTATCACTACCACACCAATAGGATCAATACCATTGAAAACAAAATGGCTTTCTTTTAAATGTTAATGTGTTCAATAATCAGCCGTAGATTATTCTATAAATAGGGGATAAGTGATGCAGGAAGGGGGGGGGGGGTAAAGGAGGGAAAGATGTATCGGTGATCAATAAAAAGGGAGATTTAAGAAAGGTGTTGGTGGTGGGGGAGGGAAGGAGGGCAAAATGTGGTCGAGATATTCTGAAGAAGTGTGAGGAAAAAAAGGTCAGTATGATAGGAAGGGTGATGGGGGAAGAGGGGGCGGGGGGAGAAATGAGTAGAAAGGGGTGGGTTAATAGCGGGGACGTGGGTGGGTGGGAGTGCTGAAGATGATAAATGAAGAGAAGGAGGCGGAGAGGAAGAACTACGAAATGAACAGCGGAGAGAGTAAATATGCGAGAGGAAGATGTATGGTTGTGCGTGTGTGTATGTGTGTGTGGGTGCATGAGAGTGTGTTTGTGAATGTATTATGCATGCATGTATATACGAATGCATGTGTACATGTGCATATATATATATATATATATATATATATATACACACACACACACACGCACACACGCACATACACACATTCCTGTGCGTTAACTAACGCTCTCTGTGTTTATTTCTTTTACATCGTCTTCGTGTTATATCATTTCGCGAACTATATATACGTGTGTGTGTATGTGTGTGTGTATGTGTGTGTGTGTAAATGTGTGTGTATATATGTATGCATGTATGTATGCATGTATGTATGTATGTATGTATATCCGTCGACGGCTTCAGACTATTTTCTGAAGCCAATACATGTATATATATATATATATATATATATATATATATATATATATATATATATATATACATATATGTCGTGTGTGTGTATGTGTGTGCGTGTGTATGTGTGTGCGTGTGTGCGTGCGTGTGCGTGCGCGCGTGTTTGGTGATGCAAACAGGCAAGTAGAACTCAAAACATGAGTAAATATGCGTAATTTTTAGCATTCTTAATGATCGGCAAGGTGGTGAGCCGGCAGAATCGTTAGCACACCGGGTGAAATACTTTACGTCCGTCTTTACGTCCTGGGGTTCAAATTCCACCGGGGTCGGCTTTGCCTTTCATTCTTTTGGGTTCGATAAAATAAGTACCAGTTGAGCACTGGGGTCGATGTAATCAACTCACCTCTAGCCTCGAATTTGCTGGCCTTGTGCCAAAATTTGAAACCATTATTACAAAATGACACAAGGATCGAGAGATTCATGCATTGGCACGAGTACATGTGTGTGTGTGTGTGTACGCATCTATTCTTTTATTCTTTTACATATTTCAGTCATTTGATTGCGGCCATGTTGGAGCATCACCTTAAAGTTTTTCGGTCGAAGAAATTGATCCCGGGACTTATTCTTTGTAAACCTAGTAATTATTGAATCCATCTTTCATATTTGCAGAACCGGCAAGTTACGGGAACGTAAACACACCAACATCGGTTGTCAAGCAATGGTAGGGAGGGACAAATACAGACACAAAAATAGACACACATACACCGCATGTTGAAATCTCATGCCCTATTGAAAGAATACCAATGCCCCACCTTGAGCAACACTGCCCCACCTTGAGCAACACTGCTCTGGCGATTTGTGATGTGCTAAGCTGGATGTAGTGACTGTGTAGCTATTTGATGGCGCAGAGGAATGATTTTGAAATTGTATGTAGTATTGGTACTATGATGGTGTACATTCGTTGATAAGAGTTGTGTTATTGTATTGTTGCTGGTGGTGTTGTTTAGCCAAAAGTCAACCCTGAGTAAACAGATCTTTGATCAAAGATGTCTCCTCCTTATTTAAGCCGTCTCTTATTCAAGTCTCTCTTTTAAGTTGTCTCTTTGATCTTTCATCAAAGATATCTCATCCTTATTTAAGTAAGGTGTGATTAGAAGAAATTTTGGCGGCTACTTTTGACAGACCGTGCTCAGGATGCTACTGGTGGTTGAAAATTATGTTCATATTGTGATGGTGTAGCGAAATGCCAGCGTGGTTTGTGTGGTAATATGGCAGATTGCTTGTTGGATGATTGGTTATAATTGAGTATTTACACAGTGTTTCAATGATGTTACTCTGTTAGTGGCAAGGCTGCTACTTCAGTTACGTTGCTGTTGTTGTTTCTGTTATATTTGTTTCTGAGAAATTGATTTGTGGAATAAATATAGAGAACACATGCCATAGTCATCAGATATTTATTCTGCTTCATTGGTCTGTAAAACTGTGAGAGTGAAAAATATACGAAACTGAACGTATCTGTAGAAATAACTGCAAGTTAAATGTATTTGCCATGCGGAAAAAGAAAATAGTCAGCATTTCGGGTACATAGCCATTTTTTAATGATTGACATGAGGAGAATAGAAAAGAAAAGTATTTGCGTTATTATACGGCAGTAAAACTGAATGAAGGAAATGATTACGTAGCTATGGGGTTTCTATGTAGGGGAGATGTATGGAGGCCAAGAAATGTCGGGTATCCTCAAACATTAATGTTAAGCAACTGCAGATTTGGTGTATGTGTTAGTCAGTTCGAGTGTGTGTGTATGTGGGTCCATGTAAGTGAGACGGCCGTGATGAGTGTATATGCCTTTGTATATGCAGTGAAGGGCTTCAAAGTAAATCAGGAGAATATATAAACCGTTTTCGATATCAAAGAGAGAGAACGTGCCCAGTTGTAGTATAAACTGTTATTCTCGAAGTGGCGTTGTGGAACGGAGGCATCCGAAGACATAAGGCAGTGGTGGAATTAGTCCTTATAGTTAAAATGGTAGGCCACTAGTTTACGAGGCGCTATCGGTATTTCGAAGGAAAAGTAGAACCGCTTTGGAACCAACTGCCAAGTGTCGACTAGTTTTAACAGTAAAACTTTTAGTGGCATATTTAACAGAAAAGAGATAATATAAAGTGAATCTGACATTTTACAAATATCAAAATATGCTGTTATTCTTTTATTTATAGAAATTACATGTTCTATGCAGAGCAATTCTGTAAAGGTTTCAAATAAGCCTCAGAGGATTCTAATAGACGAAAATATAATTTTACAGAAGATTCTCATCAAATGATTTCGTAAAAGAAATTAGTTTGTTCCGTTGAGTTTACGAATATTATACAGTAACTTACATATTGAAAATTAGTATCGAAAATCAAGTTTAATTTTAAATTGTGTATTAATGAAAATATATACAAATATGAAAACAAAGTTGCGTATGTATTGAAGCAGTGAAACGAAATTGTGTTTGCATTCAAATGTTAGACAAGTACATTCAATGAGTTATGTCCAGGCGTATATGTACAATAAGTTATTAGTGCACGCAGTCCAGTGATCAGAGTATTAGGCGCAGAATCATAAGGTTGTATGTTCGATTCCTGGGCCAGCAGTGTGTTGTGTCCTTTAAACAAGGCACGTTTATTTCGTGTTTTGCCAATCCATTCAGCTGAAAATAAGCGCCAGTGGCAACTGAGGGTTAACGATGAGACAAACTAGCATCTCATTCGGAGAGAGTCTTTGCAAGTAAGGAGTACTCGATGTTTTACATCTCTATAGAAAGACTGCATTGTTAAACCGAGTTTCCTTGATAATGATGATGACGACGACAACGACGACAACGACGACGACGACGACGAGGAGGAGGAGGAGGACTATCACAAATAGTACAAATGATGTGCTGAATTATGTAAACATAAGAGCTGCCAAAAAAGCATTGCATGTTTCCACCTGATAGCGTAGGGAATGTTTGTTCACGATATTCGGGTACGAATTAGAGAAACAAAAACCAATTTTCAAAAGCAAAAAAATTCATCTGGATGAGAATATTCTCATAACTTGTGACGTGGAGTTTGAGTTGCAACATTTGTCTGTATTGACCTGTAATCGGCTGTTAATATCAAATATCATACGGCTGTCTGTTCACAAAGGACGTTGTGAAGTGATTGGTGGTAACAGCTACAGCTACAAAGTTGTGATGAGAGATTTCAAAGAGCTAGCTCTAAGAAGAAATTGCCTCGATTGTTGAAGGCATTTAGAAGAGTTGAATTGAGTTACTTGCCATAAGAGTTCTAAAGATATATTGCAATCGGAGATAGCTCTTATAAGAGATAGGACTTGCGGCCAATAAGAATTGTTTCCAGCGAAAATTAAGCTTGCTTTTATATTTTATTAAAAACATGTTACCCTTCAGACTTATCGCTTTGATTTCTTTACTCTAAGTCACCTAAATGCGTTCCTATGAACAGTTAATTTCAGATTTTGCTTATACATCTATTAACTGCAGACGGTACAAATGATATATGCACTGCGACGAAAGTCGTGATGCCACAGGAGTTGTATTTATTGTTTTTCTTGTTGTGGTGGTGGTGAGTTGGTTGGTTGGTTGGCTGGCTGGCTGGTTGGTTGGTTGGTTGGTTGGTTGGTTGGTTGGTTGGTTGGTTGGTTGGCTAGTTGGTTGGTTGGTTGGTTGGCTGGTTGGTTGCTTGGTTAGTCAGTTGGTTGAATTTTCTTGCAGAGGCGTGTCTCTAAAGTGTCAAACTAATTTGAAGAAATTTAATACTGTAACAGCTGAAGAAATTCAGAATTACGTGTATGAATAATTATAATGATGATGATACTAAAACATTATACATCTCAGCTATGTACAGCTATTACAGTATTGACATTTGATGCAACATATCATGTTGCTAGAGGGTCAAATAAAATGGCTGACAACTTGGAAAATAGATTTAGAGCTATGCGAAGTTGTGAAGTTATAAAAGTATAAAGACAGATGTTATAGCGAGATAAGGAGCAGACGATGAGTCCAGATTGCCTATGGCAAGGGGTGATGGAACGTCTGATAAAAAAAGGGAACTTAGGTTATTGTCAAATCTAATATGCAAAGTTATGAAGTCATAAAAGTAGAACGATAGATGTTTTAGCGAGAGAGGGAGCAGACGAACGTTTCAGATTGTATATGGCTTGAGGTGATGGAACGTCTGATAAAACGGTGACTTGGGTTATTAACAAATCTAAAATGTAGTATTGGGGATTCATTGAAACTGGAAATGGTGACTAGGTTAGGGTGCCAAAAGCAGTTACAACAAAATATGGTGGCAGTTTATATACATATTTATTATTACTATTGTACAAAGCTTCATGAAAAACAGACAGCATCACGCTACAGGAACATCAGATTTACTGGAGTTGAAATCTTAATGGTTAAACTGGTCTACACATTGCTGCAAAAATGGATGATTCTGTCATCATTTCTGGTTTATAACTGTGAAGGTATATATTTATAAAGGGGAATAGCTTGAGAACAGAGCTGGCGTGACTGCGGTGAGGTAAATGAAAGTCTCCGAAATATCACGCCAAATTGGGTTCCTTATAAAACAGCTGGTAAGGGAATTTTCTAAAATTATTACGTATACACTTGACTCTCATTGGTTGAAAATGGGAAACGCATGAATCGCACACAATCGAGCATCAAAATGAAAATAAAATCGACCGCCATAATGGCATGTTGGAGAGACCAGGTAGCAAAATGGAAGGTGAGGATTAAAGAGAATTAGTTGGAGAGTGGTTGGTTATGGTGTAGTAGAGTTGCGGTCGACGAGTTGGGTTCGGTGACGGATGGCGTTCGGTGGTTTGTAGAGCTCCTCTTTATGGAAGTGTAGTATTCTTTTTACGGAAGTGTATTGTTTTAATGAAAGTGTATTGTCGTTTTTATGGAAATGTGGTGCTCTTCCTCTGGAAATGTGGTGCTCTTCCTCTGGAAATGTATTACTTTTTCATGGAAGTATGTAATAGCATTGAAGAAGTGTAGTGTGAATTCCATGGAGGTATAATGTGAGGTTTGTAAAAGATTTGTTATGGAAGTTTTTCATTTTTTTTTTTGTTTTGTTTTTTGTTCAGAATAATTGCTTAATTTGATAGCAGTGTTTTTATGGTTAACGGAACAGACCTATAACTTAATGATACGCATTCTTTCCTGAGAAGAAGACAGCATCGTCACAGGTTAGGCTTAATGTAGTCTTTTTCACTCAAATGGTCTAAGCTGTGGCGATACTGTCTTAAGAGAATTAAGCTATGATGATGCTTTAGGGTTGATGATATGAAGAGTATCGTCGCAATGTGGTCCTAAGTGTAGTCTTAATACAGTCATAAGTACCATCTAAGACGGTACTTAAAACTACATAGCTTAATGTATTTTTCTGAGGAAGATTCAGCTGTTGTTTATACTGAGTGTAAAGTCTCCTTCGTTGGTTTGTGTGGGTATCATTTTTGTAATGGAAGTGCCTATGAGTTTTGATACTTCACGGTACGTGTGTGTGTGTGTGTGTGTGTGTGTGTGTGCGCGCGCGCGTGCGTGCGTGTATACTATCACGCAAACGCGCATATCGTGAACTCCAGTAAGTTCCCCACCACCATTTCTCGTTAACGGAACTAGCGGTTTATTCAGTTCTCTTTAGATCGACATTATTCTGAACTTAGCGTGGAATGATGCATTTTATTTCTATTTTTCTCTCATTTCTTTTACTGACCAAATATTCTGATTTGAGAATAAATATCTGATAAATGGAGGATTTGAACCAACTAAAATTAATCTTCAGCAAGTTTAAGAATAGAAAATGTAGTTTTGCACGAACAATAGCCACCATAGATGAGTAGAGATATCTAGAATAAGGTTTACTTACACAATAGGATTGATGTACAGAATCCAATATTTCCCAACGTATGTCGAGCGAGAGAAAAAGTCGGTAGGTTACCGTTCTTTATCTTCATACATGCAATCTGACCGTTTCCCTCCTCTCTTCCCCCCAACGATTCATTTTAGAGTTAGTGAAGATGATAAAAATGCTGCATTGTATAGAACGAAAGCCTTTACAGAATAGTCAAACAATTGTAGTTAATAATATATCAATGAACGAAATAGGTTATCTAATAATAATGACAACGAGAAAACAAAATAGAATAATGTTTTTCTTTCTTGTATGAAATATAAAATAATAACGTGATTTCTAGATATTTAACGCAATGCGCTCACCATTGCTTTAACGCTAAGAGTATTTCTTCAGGACTTTGGAAAAACAGTATTCGACGTTAACATAGGCCGGCTTCAGTTTAACTATCTTGCTATACGATTTCCATTCACCGTGTATGTATATATATATATGTGTGTGTGTGTGTGTGTGTGTGTGTGTGTGTGTGTGTGTGTGTGTGTGTGTGTGTGTGTGTGTATGTATATATATATATATATTTATATATATATATATATATATATATATATATATCAGAGAGAGAGAAGGAGTTAGTTTGATAGATAAATATATTTATCCATATATATACGAAAATGTAGGCATAGATGTGTCTGTACATTCATGGAAACAGCAGTATTCGCTGCTGGTCTTCCACGTTTCAGAATCCTAATATTTCATTTTTACCTGTTAATAATCGATTGAACAGGAAAATATCTGCCTGAATGAATCTTTTCGTGTTGCATTACCTATCTCACTGGTTTATTAATACAGAAACCATAAACTAGTTTCGAGGCTCGCAACATTCTATAAAAATTACTTTTGAAATCAACTAACACAAGTCTTTTAATGATTTGTAACGGTTGAACCTATAATTATTATATCACGATTGAAGGATGGTAGAGATAGAAAATTTCGACCCAAACACTTAGAACGTTGAACTAATATACCTGCCGTGTTTTGCTGCTTTCTTTCGCCTTCTGGGTTCGTATTCAGCCAGGTTTTAATCGATTCTATATTTTCCAATCAAAACAAATGCCAAAAAACTATAATGGTTTCTTAAGAATATATGATCCGTCCAGAGACTTAAAGTTGACCAAGGCGAGATTTAAACACAAAACATTAAGAGCCGGAACAAATGATGCAAAACATTTTTTTCTGACGCTCTAACGATTCTACCAGGTCACCACCTTAAACACCAGCAATGTAATGGTTCCTAATCTTGGTGCCAAAGGCAATAATTTTGATAGGAGGGGATTAGTCGGCGTCATCAACGCCAGTACATGGCTAGTAATTTATTTTATCAACACCGAAAGAATGGCCTCGCCGAAATTTGAGCTCAGAACATAAAGTATTTTTCCGGCCAGTTTGACGCCTTAAAATTTCAAGGAGATAGCCTATCACCATTTCTGGTTGTGGTTTGTATGGTAGCCATCACACAGATACTACGGAAAGTTGCATCAGAGTACACCTTGAAAAGTGGAGAAAAATTAAATCATCTTATATATATGGATGATTTAAAGATCTTTGGAAAGACCGAATGAAATAAATAGCCTAATTTCAACAGTACAGATATTCAGTAAGGATATCGGAATGGAATTTGTGTTCAAATCTCGTCTTTGGCACAAGGCCAGCAATTTCGGTCCCAGTGCTCAACTGGTACTTATTTTATCGATCCCGAAAGTGTGAAAGGCAAAGTCTACTACGGCAGAAATTGAACTCAGAACGTAAAGAGGGGCGAAATGCTGTTAATTATCTTTCACGGCGTTCTAACGATTCTGATAGCTCGCCGCCTTAAATATAATGAAATCAGTGCCGCTACCTAAACTTATATTCCTTCCTATGGAAATTGGCTTTCTCTAATCAATACCTGTATTTCATTTTATCTCCCAAGGTTCCAAGTTCAAATCCCACTGTAATTGATTTGACCCATTATCCCTCCAGGGCTGACCACATACATCCAAGTAATTTACTTAAGTCTATCCAATCTTCACTATAATTCTCCATTAAAAACATTGGATCTTGTTTACGTAAAAACGAAATCAATATTTTATATTGCTGACGCTAAGTGTGCCCGATCCAAAAATGTAAGCATTTTATAGTTTCTTGGTGGAACATGAATTCATTGACTCAAATAATTATCTCAGTAAAAGCGGATCTCCGTTGGTTTCGTCGATGATAAATATTCAGTTGTTCCTTTAAGTCAACTACCTATTCATTGAGTTAGCATATAAATGGTTGAGTATTTCAAAGATACACGTACCTTTCACACAAAATCTCAAGAGATATCAACGTGATACATTTTGTGAAACTTTTGAAGAGAAGGGGTTAAGTCTATACTAGTGGTCCTCAACGAGGATCCATGTGGCCCCAGGGGGTCCATATAAGACTTTCTAATTAAAATTTATCCGCCGGTGTAGCTGTGTGGTAAGAAGGCGGGGAGCAGGCAAAGACGTTAGCACGGCAGGCGATATCAGAAATTGCCATTCCTTCTTTTTTTAGTGTGACCTCTCTCTTCCTGAGGCTTTCAACTTTACGTCGATTTTCTATGGTTGTTAATTGACTACTGTTCAATGTAAATCTTCACACTCTCAGGTCAACTTAATTTACATCAGTCGGAGTGTTGCCAGATTTTACTTTATAAATTTTACGCCATACGTTCCCTAATTCTGTCCATCTTGTATTTTGCAAATAAACATTTTCTCTATTATAAATTATTTAGTTATTAATTACTCCCTACAAAATTTATTGCAAATAATGAACATACTTTAAAGTATATACAGTAAAAATCGCATTCGTAAAAATGAAGTAGAAATGTAAATATCTTTGATTTTTATTTTCGTTCTCTAATTTTGTCCACTACTATATATATATATATATATATATATATATATATATATATATATATATCATGAAGCTGCGCTATAACACGTCAGTTGAGCCATATCAGTTTATCTTGATATGTCTGTTATGTACCAGTCTTCTTTTCAGAGACGTGACATTGTCGTAAAACGTGCATATAACACGAGCAATATGAAAATATTTCTCTAATAACGAGTCAAAAAGGAATCCTCAATTCGTTCGCTCGAATTACTGTAAATCACACCCTGCAGTTTAAAACAAAAATAAGATATAGCTAAAAGACATAAGATGGGATTATTACGGGTTGGAACCCTTTTTGGTCGTAAATTAACTCTACCTATTCAAGGATGGCTTGTTCTTCTTATTATTATTGTTCTTCATCTCTTTCTTTTCCTTTTTCTTCTCTTATTCTACATTCCTCCTATTTCTTCTTTTTCTCCTTATCTTTTTTTACTTCCTTTTCTTTTGCTTATTCTCCATGTTTTACATCTTCTTTTTCTTCTCCTCCTCCTCTCCTTTCTCAGAATAGTTTATCTTTTCTATCTAACTGCCGAGATATTCTCTCCCGCTAAGAAGAATATCCGTTTAGCATATTGGAACACGAAAAACAGCAGAATATCTGATATCTGAAAGGGATAAAAATACAAGTAAACCTGCCTCTCGACGAATGCAGATTTTAAAGCATTATTACAGAAGCTGTCATCCATACCATAAGCAGATGTCCGAAAATGTCAGTATGCTTGAGACATAAAGCTGTGACCAAAACTTTGTACAAGGCAATCCAAACGAACGATAATCCTGGGAATACGAATGTAAGGATTAACAGTGATGTGGAGGGAATAATATAACAAAATATTATTATCATTTTCTTGTATCAGTCATTGGACGGCGACCATGCTGGGACACCACCTTGAAGGGTTTTAGTCGAACGAATCGACCCCACAACTTGTATTTTTAAGCCTGGTACTTACTCTATCGGTCGTTTTGCCGAACCGCTCGGTTACGTCGACGTAAACAAACCAACACTGGTTGTCAGGCGGTGGATGGAGGGGCGACAAAGACACCCACATATTAGCATATATTAGAGATGTATGGCTACAAACCGTTTAAGGTTGTAAGAAACTACAATATATTAGCATATATGTACATATACACACGTTTAGAGTGTGTATGTGAGTGAGTGTGTGTGTGTGTGTGTGTGTGTGTGTGTGTGTGTGTGTGTGTGTGTGTGTGTGTGTGTGTGTGTGTGTGTGTTTCGGGGATATACACATACATAGTTCAAAATATACAGTCCATATATGCAATGACGTTTTCGTTTATATACTCATGTGTTAACATTCACAAATGCCTACATTTATAAATACGTACATACATACATGTGTGTGTGTGTGTGTGTGTGTGTGTGTGTGTGTGTGTGTGTGCAAGTAGATAGGTATGCATGTATGTGTACGTAAGTACCTATACATGTGTGTATACACACGCATACAAACGTACGCACACACACACACACACACATAACTTGCTGATATTGTCTAAATTCCAATGGAAAACACTTTGCTTCTGGGTTAGGAACCAGCTTTTTCTCCATTGGAAGGAAATTCGAAAATATAATACCAGGAAAGCATAGAAACATGCGTACAGATACATGCCCACAGAGGTATGCATATAGGAACAGATGTACATGGGAATGTAACGGCATATACAGGCACAATCATACATATATAGAAACACAGAGATATATCTAGGGAAGTATACATATAGCATGTACTTATAGTGATATATACATATATATATATATATATATATATATATATATACAGAGAGAGGGGGGGTAAATGTGTGAGGACGCATATATAGATATGCAAAACACACACACGCACGCACACATATATATACACACATTATATATATATATATATATATATATACACACACACACACATTTTATGTATGTATATGAATGTGTATTTGTGTGTGTGCACATATACATATAAATTTACACATAAATATATACCTATAGACTTATATGTGTGTGCGTGTGTGTGAGTCCACATAGACGTACAATTTTACATGTACGCATCTATGTAATATACATTAACATATACACATAGCTACATACACAAACCTGTTCCTGTACGTGTGCAGACACACATATTTACATATTATATACACACACACACACATGGATATCCATACATATATATGCATACATGCATATACATACATACATATGTATATATATATATATATATACATATATATATATATATATATATACCTTATGAAAACACCCTTAAAGTAATTACTTTGTTTGTTGCTTCGCTCTTAACACCTGTTCCGCAAAACGTAGGACATTGTACAAACTTTTCACTAGTCTAATAGTAAATTTAAACTTTTAATAGGTTTTAAATAGATGTTCCTGCTTTCTGTTTTTTATATTTTCTCAAAAATATTCTCTCTCGATATTGTTCAAAGCTTTCCTCAGTGGGGTTTTATTTTTTTTTTTTGCTAGCAAAATTTTTCAACTCTACTTTAACTATCAGCTTTTCAACAATGTTTTACCATATTTTTTTTTTTTTCCTTATATAGCTCTTTACTACATATTTCTATAGTTTACATCCATTCTAGCTCATCCCTTCATTTTTATATATACAGTAAATGGTTGTAGTCGTTTTTTTTTCCTCTCAAAATATACAGTTAAATAGTCATACTTTTTCACTCAGGGGCAACTCACCACCACCCAACATACATATAACCACCCTTTTTAACCTCCACTTTCATATCTTCATTGACATGCTTTCTTTTTTTCTTCATTCTTCGATTTTTCCTTCCGTTTTTTTAATGGTATTCTCAACATTTTTTTTCAAATTGCAAACATATTTTTCAAACACAACTTTGGAGATCAAAATGATCAGAACAGATTTGTAAACCTGTAAATTGTGATATTTTTTCTTTAATAAATTCACACACACATACACACACATACGCACACATACAGGTATGCACATATATTTGTATGTATACATATTCATACATATGCAGATATATATATACATATATACACACATATATCCTCATATGTATTCATACTTATATAAAGTACATTTATATTTGTACACAGAAGAGCACTATCAACCAAAAAGGCATAAACGTATGTAGGAAATGAATTCGGGAGTTTGAGAGGGAGAAGCTCCTCCCTTAAGTAGAATAAGATAATTTTATCAATATATGTATGTATGAGGATAGGTATATGAATCCCGCAGGAGTGGCTGTGTGGTAAGTAGCTTGCTTACCAGCCACATGGTTCCAGGTTCAGTCCCACTGCATGGCATCTTGGGCAAGTGTCTTGTACTATAGCCTCAGGCCGACCAAAGCCTTGTGAGTGGATTTGGTAGACGGAAAACTGAAAGAAGCCCGTCATATATATATATATATATATATATATATATGTGGTGCACCAGCATGACCGCAGCCACTTGGCTGAAACACATAAATAAATAAATAAATAAATAAATATATATATGTATGTATGTGTGTATATGTTTGTGTGTCTGTGTCCCCCCAACATCGCTTGACAACCGATGGTGGTGTGTTTAGGTCACCGTAACTTAGTGGTTCGGCAAAAGTGACCGATAGAATAAGTACTAGGCATCCAAAGAATAAGTCCTGGGGTCGAATTGCTCGACTAAAGGTGGTGCTCCAGCATGGCCACAGTCAAATGACTGAAACAAGTAAAAGAGTAAAAGAGTAATATGTAACATTTAGTGAATTAGGGATCTTGATATTGCTGCCCTTATTCGCATTTCCTGCCACGTGGTAGGAGATCCAGTTTTATTTTGAAAATCTATGAAAAGAAGTAAAAAAAAAGATGTAAAAAGGACAAGTTAAAATAAGCTCTATGAATAGTGATAGATTGAAAGAGACAGAATCCAAGAAATTAAGAGAAAAAGAAAAGGAGAGTAAAAATAGAAAAAAGAGAAATAGATCTGAAAAGCTTTTATGAGAATCAATAATTACTTTTCCACATAAGAATCTTAATCTGGCTAAGATCCTTATATAGAAAAGTATTTATTGACCCTCAAAAACGCATTTTTGGTTCTTTTTTCTCTTTCTCTCACTGTCTTGGATTCTGTCTCTTTCAATCTATCTCTATACCTAGTGCATGTTTTTACTTGTCTTTTTTTTACTTTTCATGGGAGTTCTTCAAAACAAAACTGGATTTCCTACCAAGTGTCAGAATATGTTAATGAGGGCAATAACATCAAACTCCCTCAATCACTAAATGTAGATATCAGAGAAGATTAAAGCAAAGAAAGTGGCAGTGCTCCAGCATAGCCGCAACTCTCGAAGTGAAATGATTAAAAGAGTATAAAAAAGTATAACGAAATGATTAAGAGAAGTTAATAGCTTTAGCGTGTGTTCAAATAGTTAATATATCTCTTCCATGTGTAACTGCATATAACACACTTATATATACTCTATTCTATGCTCATATTTTCATACTCACATGGGTTAAATAGGTTTCAGAGTATCTCACCACTTGTTGAAGTTCTTTGTTACCTGCCAACACACAGCAACAGAGAAGGGCCACCAATCTTCACAGTTGTTGTTTATCTCATGTTCTCTATTTATTTTATGGATGGCTGCCTTCCTTATAATCAATCAGTTTAAAACTAAGAGCAATTTAATCATGCTACTAGCCTTAATGAGGTTGTCAGTGTCAGGACTAAAAGCACAAATCTTCTTTAAACTGTGTTTGTGCATACATGTGTACAAGCATGTACACATGTATACAAGATGGCCACAACTTGATTTCAAGTAATATCAATGCCTGATTGTTCTGTTAAACATGAGCAGCATGGATGTGGCTTTTCAAATGTTTTTTAGAGAGTAATATTCTTTTACACAGATGTGGTAATGACGGGCACCTCTTACAGCAGGTGTTCAGAGAGCTTATTACTCATGCTGACACATACCTTCATTCCGGCATAGAATTTTTCATTGAATGTTTGCACAGTGTGCATCATATCATAGAGATATGATAAAACACATGATGCCTGTGTCTGAAGCTTTTTTTTTTAAAGTGAAGAAAGGTCTTGCAAAGGGCTAATTCCAACATCTGATCAATCTACACATTTGCCCAAAATGAAGAATTAGTCTACATCATTCAATGCAACTGAAGTCACAGGTGTTACACCAGCACTTTCCATTTCTCTTGGAGAAAAGTCCAAACATTTCTCTTAGGGAAATGTCTCAACAAAAACTAGGGTTATCATACTTTTGATGCTATAGCTAACATGTAACCCAGTCCAACATTTTGCACTGTTAACCAGCAACTCTATTGAGCTTGCTTGGTAAGGATGGTGGTTTTCATTGGACACCCAGCAACCTGAAAAACAAAACCTGTCAAAGAGTAGATGAACTCAATACAGTCATCAATGGCCATCCAACACACACACACACACACTGGCTGCATGGTTAAGAAGTTTGTTTAGGTACCATATAGTTAGAGGTTCAGTCCCTCTGCATGGATACTGTTGGCTGGTGTCTTCTCTTACAACCAATGGCTTGTGAATGAAATTTGGTAGATGGAATCTCTACTGAAACTTGTGCATGTGAGTATGTGTGTGTGAGTGTATGAGAGAGAGAGGGGGAGAGAAAGAGAGGGAGAGAGAGAGAGAGAGAGAAAACACCAAAGCATTGCATGTTGTTGGAAGCAACTTAAAGGGTTGGCTCTGGGTATAGTGTCCAACCATGAAACAATGTCTCACAAATCTCAATGAAACCACGCCAACAGAGAAAAACATAGAGATGTAAAAACAATGATGATGAGGAAGAGGTAGAAGAAAAGGATTATGATGATTAAAGATATGACGACAGTGATGACAATGATGACGACAACGATGATGTCAATGATAATAATGACAATGACAACAGCAGTACATAGTAGTAGTAGTAGTAGTAGTAGTAGTAGTAGTAGTAGTAGTAGTAGTAGTAGTAGTACTAGTAGTAGTACTAGTAGTAGTAGCAGCAGCAGCAGCATTTGAATCTAGAGACAATTAAACATCATACAAATCTCTCAACACAATAAACATAAAGAAAACACCAGATTTTGAAAAGTGAGGTTTATATTTTGTTTGATATCAAAACTGTTTTCATGTTTTGTTTCAGTTGTTTTTTTTTGTTTTTTGAATCCCTTTCTTTTTCTTCTTTTTTTCATGTCCAATTCTGATACATGTACACATGCAGATGTATTGATACTTCATCCATAATGCTTCTTCTAAGAAACTTTCACAATACCAATATCAACGTTCACAGGTCCAATAAGGAGGTTTTACAGCAGTCTGTTGTTAAATATTTACAGTTCATCTGCTAGATGTTTATTGAAATATGAGGACAGATGAACATTTAATGAACATTTACAATACCCATTAGTGAACACTGTAATACTGGTAGTAAATAGTCAAGCCTCCACTAGTGAACACATCAACCATGAATATTCCAATATCCAACATATGCCAATATGTTGAATGCAAGTAAAAGAGTCAAACAACTTCTCTTGTTGAATATCCACGTTACCTGTTTCTTAAACCTTTTCCTACCATATTTCAGCTAAAATACACTGCCTTTTATTCTAATTAATTTTGGAAATAATGCAGAATTTTGTAAAATGTTGTTGTTGGCACTCCGTCGCTTACGACGTCGAGGGTTCCAGTTGATCCGATCAACAGAACAGCCTGCTCGTGAAATTAACGTGCAAGTGGCTGAGCATTCCACAGACACGTGTACCCTTAACGTAGTTCTCGGGGATATTCAGCGTGACACAGTGTGACAAGGCTGACCCTTTGAATTACAGGCACAACAGAAACAGGAAGTAAGAGTGAGAGAAAGAGTACAGCAGGGTTTGCCACCATCCCCTGCCGGAGCCTCATGGAGCTTTTAGGTGTTTTCACTCAATAAACACTCACAACGCCCGGTCTGGGAATCGAAACCGCAATCCTATGACCACGAGTCCACTGCCCTAACCACTGGGCCATTGCGCCTCCACTTTGTAAAATAATTTTATCATTATTAAGATGGTGTTTGGCATATAAGATAAATATGGAATTTTGATGGAAAGTTTTAGACCACTGTAAAACAAGAAGTTTGTATCATACAAGCAGGGGTGTTTTCAGTCAGATTGATATGAAAGGCATTAACTCTTTTGTCACCACATTTCTACTGAAATACATTGCCATTGCTTCAATTACTCTTTTTTTTGAAAATAATGAAGAAGTTAGTAAAATTACTTTGTCATTATTAAAATGATGTTTGGAACATAAATTAAGATGAAATTTCAGTGGAAATTTTTAATCAAGAGTATTTTAATCATTCCGATATCAAACCCATCTGAGACCAGCATTAGTTCTATTATACAAATTCCCTGTTTTAAAGTGATGTAATTTAAAAACTTCCATCAAAATTTCATGTTAATTCATGTTCCAAACCCCAGCTTAAAAATGACAGAGGTGTTTTAATAAATTCTCCATTATTTTAAAAAATTAATTGAAACAAAGGCAGTCGATTTCAGCAGAAAAATAGTAACAAAAAGTTTACAACAGGAAGTCACATAGAACTAGAGATGATCATTGGCAGTTTGATATCAAAAGGGCTAAGCACACTCACAATTCTCCATGTTACTCAACAAGTCTATAATATAAATCATGTAGCTTTACATATTAATCTACATGTCAGTCATGTTAATCCACAGCATCACATGTTAATCATGTAAATTGTTCATTTCTTATTTAATGAATATTCGTAATTTCATCAGCTATGATTCTTTAGTCAACTCCTTAAAAGCCATATTTTGCCTGCGTCTGTCGTTTGGTCATTTTGTTTTGAGACCACTGGTTTTTCAACTCGAGTTCACGTTCTTTTGCCTGTGGGAAAAAAAACATAGATAAATAATTACAAAGATGCGGTTTAATTGACAAATGGTTTGCAAAGTTTTGTGATATAAATTACATACAAAACACGAAGCTTTCGATATGAAATACGTAGAAAGAAATTATTGAAAACTGAAATCGTAAAAACATAACTGAAATGGTGAAAAAATACTATTTTTCTAAATACATATATCAACATAATTACATACTTTGCACACCACATACTCATATATATATATATATACATACGTATGTATAGTAATAAATCTTGATGTAAGGCCGATAATCGAAATAGTTCAAAAATTTTTAAGGGAAGGAACTCTATGCAAAGAGTTGTTGTTCTTAATAGTAACGCTATTACGTAATGGGAGTGGAGGCGCAATGGCCCAGTGGTTAGGGCAACGGACTCGCGGTCATAGGATCGCGGTTTCGATTCCCAGACCGGGCGTTGTGAGTGTTTATTGAGCGAAAACACTTAAAGCTCCACGAGGCTCTGGCAGGGGATGGTGGCGAACCCTGCTGTACTCTTTCTCTCACTCTTACTTCCTGTTTCTGTTGTTCCTGTAATTCAAAGGGTCAGCCTTGTCACACTGTGTCACGCTGAATATCCCCAAGAACTACGTTAAAGGTAAACGTGTCTGTGGAGTGCTCAGCCACTTGCACGTTAATTTCACGAGCAGGCTGTTCCGTTGATCGGATCAACTGGAACCCTTGCGTCGTAAGCGACGGAGTGCCAACAACAACAACAACATACGTAATGGGATACGGGAAGAGAACGGCAAAAAAAACAATGAACAGAGGGAAAGGAAAAAAGAGGATAAAATGGGAAAAAAGTGGAAGAGAATACAGAAAAGAATGAAGTGCCTAGAGGGAAGGTTGCGATGCTTGTAGCTTTCACAGGCCGTCCTGAGACCAGTGAAATCCATGTGATTAATGATCTTGAAATTATAAATGAATAGTGATATGAAAAACAGGCAGGGCAAGAATTCTAGAGGACTGGTATTTAAGAGAAGACAAATTTGACAAATACATGGATACAATATGGTTTATCAAAATATTCCAGTCCCGATAAAGTATGTGGTGTTGATAACAAACATATAAAAAAAAGAAACAAAAAACTTACCTGATAGGCAAGGTATGTGATTTGATGTTTGTTTCGAGATTTCTTGCTAGGGGCATCCTTATCTTTCTTGTAAGAATGTCTTGGCATTTCCTGAGTGATTGTCTTTGTAAGTAGTGATTTGTCAATGAAGTCATCAGCATTGACATTCATTAGTTGAATTTGTTCCTTGCCTCGTTGATTCTTGCCCTGTAAGCGTTGGAACTGCAAAAGAAGAGCAATCATAGAGAATGGTGACAGCGATCGCAGTGGCAGAGAAGGAGTTATAACCAGTGACATAGCTAGAGTACACTGTGCCTGGGGCAAGCCGCAAAAATGCCCCCCCCCCCCCCACCATACTAAATCCACGATATAGTACTTATTTGTTACAAGAATTTAATGCTTTAAAGCAATATTTTAGGAATAAATACTTTACCAAGGTTCATTTACCTGCTGGTTTGGTACCGCCTGAAATTCAAAATATATTTTTTGAATGTTTACTTTTACAAAACCTTCTTATTTTAACCGTTTGATGCACCAGCTTCCCTGATTGAAACATTAAAAAACCTAACGTGTGAAATGAGATGTAATAAAAAAAAAAATACAATTGTTCAAAGTCTCATCTTTCTTGCTTTTGATGAGGTGAATTGAGCGATTCATCATCATCATTATCATCATCGTTTAACGTCCGCTTTCCATGCTAGCATGGGTTGGATGATTTGACTGAGGACTGGTGAACCAGATGGCTACACCAGGCTCCAATCTGATTTGGCATAGTTTCTACAGCTGGATGCCCTTTCAAAATCAATTTCATTTGTCTCTTCACTTTCAATGCCCAGAAGAGCAAGGTCATGCATGCAGTCCTACAACATTGATGTCTGCAAATAAGATAGGATTAACTTCAACTTGCTGAATGACCATTCACAGTTTGCAATTGATAATAAGCTATTGTGAGCAGTATCTGAAGGCCAATGCACAAATTCAGAAAAAACGTTATCTCCATATCAAACAATGCATTCCAGGAAATTTTCTGGTCTCGTTATCGCAGATTTTGTTTGAGTAGTCAATTCCGCAAGCCTCCTTCGATCAGCATCCAGGGTATGTGCCCCCAACCCCACCCCCATCCCACCCTACCCCACCTAGTTAAACTACTGGTTATGGCAGAGGTGAGAGCAGCACATACACATATATGTGTTCTAAGTTTCCATTTACCATTTTCCACTCACAAGGAATGGGATTACTTTAAAAAAAAAGTTTATGTTAGCGTGGCCGTTGAACACCATTTCAAGCGTGGCCGTCGATCATTACCAACGTCGCCTCCCTGACACTTGTGCTGGTGGTACGTGTAAAGACATTTGAGTGAGCTCGTTGCTAGTGCCACACCATTTCAAGCGTAGCCGTGGCCAGTACTGCCTGACTGGCCCCCATGCCGGTGGCACATGAAAGCACCCACTACACTCTCGGAGTGGTTGGCGTAAGGAAGGGCATCCAGCTGTAGAAACTCTGCCAGATCAGAATGGAACTTGTTACAGCCATCTGGTTCGCTAGTCCCCCAAGTCAAATCGTCCAACCCATGCTAGCATTGAAAGCGGAAGTTAAACGACGATGATGATGAATCAAAAGGGATAAAATTCTAATAAACATGGCAAGACATTTGTCATAATCATTTGTGTTATATTTTCATTAACAAATATGTTCGTCACAAGAGCAACACAAATACAACCACCACCTTACCTGTTCATCCTGAAGAAGTGTGTCAATGTTCATAGATGGACCGGCAAGCTCAGGATCATCATCAGGAGTTGCTAAACGGTCCTGGTCTGGTTGTACTAATTCCTGCAAGACAAAGGTGTGAAAACAATTAATCATGAATATTTAAGAATGAGTAGAAGATGCACAACACATAATCCGCAGAGTGCTTCTTACAATAGAAGTGGAGTAGACAACTGAGTAATGTTGTTTTAAACTTAGAAACAAACGGCATATATTTTATTATTTACATTTTTAAGCGAAAGCAAAATCGGGATAGCACCTGAGCCCAGCGTCGCCTTTCTGGCACTTGTGCCCATGACATGTGTAAGGATTTTCGAGCGAGATCGTTGCCAGTGCCCCTGGACTGGCTCTTGTGCGGGTGGCACATAAAATATACCATTCTGAGCGTGGCCATTGCCAGTACTGCCTGACTGGCCTTCGTGCCGGTGACACGTAAAAGCACCCAATTCACTCTCGGAAGGGTTGGCGTTAGGAAGGGCATTCAGCTGTAGAAACTCTGCCAAATCAGATTGGAGCCTGGTGTAGCCATCTGGTTTCACCAGTCCTCAGTCAAATCGTCCAACCCATGCTAGCATGGAAAGCAGACGTTAAACGATGATGATGATGATGACATTTGACGGATATTTGTCCTCATCTTGTTTGTTGTTACACAACGTTTCGGCTGATATACCCTCCAGCCTTCATCAGGCGTCTGGGGGAAATTTCGAACCTGGGTTTTCATTCCTAAGGTATTTTCAATGTTGTTGTTGTTATTATTATTATTATTATTATTATTATTATAACTACACCAGAATTAAAGTTGAAATAAAGCTACTTACTTCAGGCTGCACGTAATATTCTGCGTAGTTCTTTTCCATGACATCAGTGGCAGATGGCACATGTGGAGAGACTGTAGTTTGTTGCCAAGGAACTGAAGGAATGGAAGAAAGGGAATGGAAAGTAGAAGTGATGGTAGAAGAAATGGTGGCTGAGGGTTGGGTGAATGATCCGCCTGTCTGTCGGGGTATTTGGGGTTTTGAGTCCAGAGAGAAAAAATTTGAACTGTTGACATTGCTGTCATCATCGTCATCATCATCATCGCTGTTATAACCAGTTACACCAAGGATACTTTTCTTAACTGCTGGCTTCTTCGATACGGAACTCGACGGGGGTTTCTTTGTTGCACTTTCTGCTGCTTCGGGTCTTTTGTTTAGGGTGTAGGGTATAAATGTCCGGTTGCTTTGTTTCACAGAAATGTGTTTCGGGGGAGGAAGGATATCCAACAAACGGCATTTGCCCTTTAAATATATGAGAGAGAAATAATCAAATAATTAAGAAATAGAAATTACAGAAGTCATATAAAGTTCATTAAACTTAAACATAAAACATAAAAGTTTGTTAAACTTATAACAGATTAATAGTAAATTAAATGTAATTGATTTTGAGATGACTATTAAGTAAGCAAATAAATAAAACTCACCGAGAACTTCATTTTTTTCTTTGTAACCACTTCTTCCTCATCTGAATCCTGAAATTATCAAAATAATAACACTTAATAAGAACAATAATAACAATTTTCAAATTTTGGTACTAGGCCAGAAATGTTTCAAGGGTATTGGTTAAGTCAATTACACCAACTCCAGTGCTTGACCGGTACTTATTTTACTGACCCACAAAAAGAGAAAAAGCAAAGGCGAACTCAGGAGATTTGAACTTAGAATGCCACATTGATCTTTGATACTTGGTGGCTGTTTCTAATTTAAGCATGTAATATCCACGGGGTCAACTAGTTACTAACAGGGTTTGTGATAGAGAAATTCACTTCTCCAAACCATGTAGTATGTAGTTTGGGGTCCAGTCCCACTGCATAGTGCAAATGCCTGTTACTATAGCCCCAAATTCTTGTGAGTGAATTTGGTAGATTGAAAAGAAACTGAAACTAAATACAATCATCCATATATATATATATATATATATATATATATATATATATATATATATATATATGTAAAAATATGAGACACTTATTTGGTAGCCATGATAAAACTCCGAGTTTTGGATGCCGGGGTGGGAGTCCACGCCAACATCTCTTCAGTTATCCAGCCATTGCAAATTCCTGTGAAAAATGACCGTTAAACAAAGGGAAATTACTGTGTGGTTGACCGTTATTAAGACAAAAGAGCTATTAGAATGACCGCTAAGTAAGGGGAAGGGGTAAAGGTAAGGGAGTAGAAAAGTCTATAGTGTTCGCGTAAACGCACCAATCCATACATTCGCCTATATGTATATACTAAACCACCCTCGCTTGAAACACACACATGCTCACCCACATACTCGCCAAAAACTATATATCATCATCATCGTTTAACATCCGCTTTCCATGCTAGCATGGGTTGGACGATTTGACTGAGGACTGGTGGAACCCGAAGGCTACACCAGGCTCCAATCTGATTTGGCAGAGTTTCTACAGCTGGATGCCCTTCCTAACGCCAACCACTCTGAGAGTGTAGTAGGTGCTTTTACGTGTCACCGGCACGAAGGCCAGTCAAGCGATACTGGCAACAGCCATGCTCAAAATGGTGTATTTTATGTGCCACCCACACAAGAGCCAGTCCAGGGGCACTGGCAACGATCTCGCTCAAAAATCCTTACATATGCCACGGGCACAAGTGCCAGAAAGGCGACGCTAGGCACAGGTGCCATCCCGAACCATGACTTGTACTTGTTTTAGACACCTATATAGTTGCATGCAGACACAGATACAATTCTTCACTCTTCTGTCATTTGATCAAGTAACACATCCAAGGTGTGGCAGTTAGAGGGAGAGAGAGAGGTGGAGTTTTATAGTAAGGAGTAAAAAAGTTTTAAAAACTCTAAACTCACTGAATCCAATGCCGGAATAGTGATTTTCACATGAGAACCTTTTAGCAATGGTAAAGGTTTTGGTAAACTTGTTATCTGCGAAGATTTTGGTTTGACAATATCTTCCAGATCTCCTTCAGATATTTCATCATTCGTTGTTTGTTTCTGCTGCGGCTTTGGTAGAACTGTCAAATGGAAATAAAGAAATATTAAAGTCACATGACTTCATCATGGTTCAAATGTAATTTAGTTTGTTTTTTTCTTTTAGTTTCTTTTTTTAGTTTTTGTTTTTTAATTTTTTAGCTTTTGGTAAAGGAGCAGTACCTATTACAGGGCCTCAAAACAAGAGAAAAAATAGGCAGGAAGAAGGTACACCCAAACTGGAGACCCCAGCCCAAATAGTGATTTTCTTTTTTATTTGCTGAGTCAGGAGGAAGAAGCAAAGCTCATGACCCATGCGGTCCTTCAAAGATCAGTGACATTCATATTGTTAATATTCTTCTTAAAGTGCTGAAAGAAATATGTGAGCAGGGAACGGATTCCAGAAGGCAAATGTTCTGGAGATGAAGGATTGGATAGAGCAGTTGGTAGAGAAACCTAGGCTACCAAAAGGTGGAGAGATGAGTGGAAAGGGTGGTAGAGGTAGGTACAAGACCAGCCAGCTCCAAAGAGCAGAGGCCATTATAGTAGGGATATGAAAGACAGAGAGAGAAGAGACGACAAACTTGTGGGCCAGAATACTGCTGAAGGTACTGAAGAATCAGGAAGTGGGGAGGAGAGTGTTATGCCCACCCCCAATAAGGCAGGATTTGAACTCAGCATGCAAAGAAGCAGAACAAATACCACATGGCAATCAGTCCAATCCTCAAATGACTCCCTCAGTCCACCAGAATAGTAATTTATTTATCGACCTTGAAAGGATAAGAAAAATTAAAGTTAACCAATGTAGGGAGTGAATTCAGAAAATACGCTCAAAGCTTTTTGTCTGACTGAGCCTGTAAGAAATATCAGCCAACATTGGACTGGCTCCCGGGCAGGTGGCACGTAAAAAACAACTTTTGAGCTAGGTCATTGCCAGTACCGTGTGACTGGCCCCCATGCCAGTGACACGTAAAAGCACGCACTACACTCTCAGAGTGGTTGGCGTTAGGAAGGAAATCCAGCTGTAGAAACTCTGCCAGATCAGATTGGAGCCTGGTGCAGCCTTCTGGCTTGCCAGTCCCCAGTCAAATCGGGCAACCCATGCTAGCATGGAAAGCGGACGTTAAGCGATGATGATGTTGATGATGATGTTGAATAGAGAAACAAATCATCATCAACATCACTTTAATATCTGGTCTCCATGCTGGTATGGGTTGGATGGTTTGACATGGAGCTGGTTAGCAGGAAGCTGTCCAGACACCAACTGTCTGTTGTGGCATGGTTTCTAAGGCCGGATGCCCTTCCTAAAGCCAACCACTCAACAGAGTGTGCTGGGTGCTTTATAAATGTCACCGTGTGAATAATAAAGGTCTAAATTAGATAAGCAAACTTCTGGCAACAATGAAAACCACTACTTCTGTAGTTTCTGTATTCCTGAGAGCATGCAGCAGGTACAGAATAGATAGAGCAGTTGCAATTCTCAGGCCATCCTGTGCAGTTATGTCTTCTTTGGTAAGTGCTTATCACTTTGGTAAGTGCTTATCTGTGTCTAAGAAGTGGTCGTACTCAGATATGAGTTAACTTCCATCAACATCAACACTGCATCCCCAACAACACTTACAATAACATGAACGAATGTTGGAACCTCCACATGGTTGATCAACACGCTAGAAGTAGCAACAAAACCTTCTTTACATCACACTCTACCGTCTTAAACAAAAATCCTAGATGCAATGAGCCTGAATATACGATGTAGTTATCACTGCTGGGATACGTTTGATGAGAGATCTGAAGTTAATAACAAATGTAGACAAATTTGCCACACTTAACTGAGCGTTCAGAATGTAAAAAAGCAGAGCAAATGACATTATGCATTTTGTCCAACATACCCCTACTACCATCACCCCAATGTCCACGTTCATCGAAGGGGAACAACTTTTATTTAGAGAATAGCAACCAATCTTTTAACAAAATTGTTTTCTTTATTTACAGGAAGCAAAATGTAAGGAACATCGAAGGACCCACGTTCTATGATTCGTGGCAAAGTGGCTGGGGAGTAAATTGACGTAGAGGAAATTCCATTCTGATAATATTGTTAATATTCGTCCCGTTATATTAAATATGGAAAAAAATAGATGTGTTTCGAGAAGTGGGGACAAGGACAAAGAACTTTTAAACAGTCCATCGAAGTTGTTCACCTTACACTTATTCTAAGGAGGTGTGGGGGGGGGGGGGGGGGGGGGCAGAATCAGTTCCTTAGACGGAGCAGCTCTCCAAAAAAGAAACGAAAACGATGGCAGAGTTTTGAAATATAGCCAACGTCGTTATTTCACGGGGAAAGAGGAAAGAATGAATATAGCACGAGATTACGGGAGGAGTAAAAATGTAAAGAAAAGTAACAATTTATGGGGAGGAAGGGGTTCTTTCACAACTGTAATTTCCGTTGTATGAAACACAGGAATAAATAACATAGAATAAAATAACAATATTCAGTTCTATGTGTTTTTCCTTCCCCATCAAGTAGAGATAAGCTATTCCAAAACTTCGCCAAAACAATTCAACAACCCACTTGACGTGGTTTCAAATTACCACTGCTTCAATTCTTTTATGATCTTCTAAAACAAATCAGATTTTTTAATGGAGAGTATATGCGTAAAAGAAAATCATAATTATTATTATCTTAATGAGATTAAATAACTGAAATAAACTGTCATAGGGCAGATAGTATTTAGTTTCGCCTAACTGTAAGTTCAAATCCAACCGAAGTCACTTATAACTCTTCCATACTTTCCGAAGACGACAAAATATGTATCGGTTGTTGTTATTGTTGTTGCGGGTGTTTAGCCCCGAGTTCAGCTTTAATTAAGCAAACTTATGATCAAATATATTTTAGAATATTGCTTCAATATCTATGTATTCGTAACGAGCTGAATTTCAAGGACTGAGCCAGAATGTTTTATAATACTCATATGTATGTATAATATATTGTTGTCATTGTTATTCTCCTGTGTCAGTGCTTTTAATTTCGCTTTGTACCTGAAGATTAGCCCTGATTTCACAAACATATTGTCATTAGCGTGTAAACTAAGTCTATCCTATATATTTTTTGCTTTCTGTTTGTTTTAAATATTCTGTATTTAAGACCACATTGTCCGATGTGTTATTTATTATTTATTATTTATAAAACAACAGAGTGCGATTTCAGAAATATTTATCTGCGATTTCAAACAAATTAAATTTCTCCATAAAAGATCTCCCTCTTTTTCAAACAAAGAGCGTCGTATTTAAACAGAAACAGACCCATATTACATAACGCATATTACCTTTAAACAAATTATTTCCACGTAGGCCGTCTTCCTCTTCGTCATCAACAGAAACATTGTCCGATTTGGTGCCGTTAATTATTGCCTTTTGCTGTTCTTCCATACCATTCTGAGGTTTAGATTCAATTTTAGACACACCACTGGCAGCATTGGTTCTCTTTTGTTCACCTGATGGGGGTAGATGGTTATCTTCTTCATCACTGCTGCCGCTACTATCACTGGAACCATAACCTACCAAAGACATATTTTGTGTTTAGAATTCCGATTTCGTAAACAAGTGAATCGCTGCCAAGGACGATAATCCTAGTTCGACAAACTGCTTATCTCCCTTGTCTTTACTCTCCTTCTGCTATTTCCGTCTTTAACCTAATTCTCACTTGAAAATGGCTTCTCTAAGTTATTTGCTCAACCTTTCCTTCCCTCGCTCTCTTTCCTTTTTTTCTCTTCTTTTCTCCTATTCCCCCTCTCTTTCTTTCTCTTTCTCTCACCTCTCTCTTTCTCTATTTTCATCTCTCTCCTTTTCTCACTCCCTCTCACCCTCTCTCCTCCGTCTCTCAATTTCTTTCCTTATCTTTCTACTCATCTCTTCCTCTCTTTCCTCTTCCCTTTCTTACTTCCTCTGTTTCTCTCCATCTTTCTGTTTCTCCCTTTTCTTCTCACGCTCCCTCTTTCTCTCTCTCTCTCTCTCTTTCTGTCTCTCTATCTTCATCTGTCTCCCTTACTCTCTTTCTCTCTTACTATTATTACCCTCTCTCATTGCACTTCCAAATATTACTTACACCTTTTTAGCCAAGACAGAAGCCAGTGTTCATCGTTTAGTGTCTCCAAGATGGAGAGGAAAATAGCCACGAAGCGAAGACCAGGTCTGAGTTTCTTTGCTACGGAGTGAACTCCTCCGAAGATATCCCAAAACACTAAGTGATGAAGTTAATCCGGATGGTATTAAATTTTGTTCTCTCGTGTACTTTTCTAGTTACCTTTCTTTCTCTCTTTCTTCCCGTCGTTTATATCTAATTTCCTACAGGTGTGGTTGTGAGGGTAAAAAGCTTGCTTCCCAACCATATGGTTTTGGGTTCAGTCCCATTGTGCGGCGCCTTGGGTAAGTATATACTGTAATCCCGGGCTGGCTAAAAGCTTTGTGAGTGAATTTGGTAAATGGAAACTGAAAGAAGCCCGTCTTATAAAGATATATATATCCATATATGTATGTATGTGTGTGTGTGTTTGTGTTGTTTGTGCCCCTACCACCGCTTGAAAACTGATGTTGGTTTGTTGGCATCCTTGTAACATAGCGCTTCGGTAAAAGAGACCACTAGAATGAGAACTACTGGGTCGATTGGTTCGACTAAAATTCTTCAGGACGGTGCCCCAGCATGGCCGCAGTCTAATGACTAAAACACGTAAAAGATAAAAATGGTGATTTTTAAACCCTTGCCCCCCCCCCTGTCTCTCTCTCTCTCTCTCTGCTGGATTTATCTAAAAATTTGGCAAGCAGGCAGGCAGGCAGGCAAGCAAGGCAAGGATGCAAAAGAAAGAAGAAAAGAAGCGAAGGAAGGAAGGAAGGAACTCGTACATTTTATTCATTTGTTCGAAGCTGACAGCTGTCGCGTCCCTCCGTTGCTGCTCCGAATTTTCCCGTTTCTATTCTTCTTGGCTTCTCAAACTCATTTCTGTTCATTGTTTCTCAATTTGTTAATTAGCAAGGCTGCTAACTTGAAAGAGTCTGCGCAACTGAATAAATAACGATTCCTGCTGAGGTCAATTTTGTCTTTCATCCTTTCA
>NC_142939.1:51187722-51190222 GCF_046866305.1 Octopus bimaculoides | reverse complement strand
TAGTAAATTTGACATACAACTGTTTTCGATAAACATTATAGATTATTATAGAAACATTATAGGTTCTTTGTTCACTGATTGGTTTACTAAATCGGCCAATTGATCAGTTGAGAAAAACTGAAAGACCTGTGTTAACAGAGAGCTTATAAAGCACACACACACAAACACACACACAAACACACACACACACACACACACACAGAGTATGTTGCTTGCTAATTTATTGTTTTCGCAGAATGAAACTAATAGCACCTCGTATTTAAATCCTGTATATGTTAAATATTTCTCTTATTGGATGGAGTTTCTTTTTGGTGAACCCACCAATAACAGAACAGTCAATTACAAACAAACACTCACGCACACACGCACACAGAAATGTCTGTATATACACACACATGCACACACACATATATATATACATACACACACGTATATAGACACAAGCACTATACACTAACACACACACACACACACACATATATATATATATATATATATATATATATATATATATATATATATATATATATATATATTGCTACGTTGATAGCAGGTACAATATTTTTACCAAATATTTGGTAGAGATCTAAAAATACAAATATATATATATATATATATATATATATATATATAGAGAGAGAGAGAGAGAGAGAGAGAGAGAGAGAGAGAGAGATGTATCTGTATGTATGTGTGTGTATACATATACATGTACAGCTATATCCTAATGGCAAAAATAGGCAAAAATATTTCATTAATATTAAATTCCTTATGCGTTTTATCTTTCGATCTGTCTGTCTCGGGTTCTATTAAAGCCAACACTCCCCCCCCTCTCTCTCTCTCTCTCTTTCCCTCTCTTTCCTCACACCACCACACACATACACATGGATACACACACGCATACACATGCACCAGATAATCGCACCACCCTTTCACCTCTTCAAGCCAGTAACCAGTACCGTCATCACAAAACCCAACACTAAAGAAGGAAGCAGTGTTGGTATAAGGTAACTGTCGGCTGATAATGTGTTATTTGAGAAGAATTCCAACAGAGATGGAAGAATTGTAGTCTTCCGAAGGATTCCTGTCATCTTGAATATTATTGAGGATCAAATAACGGTTCGGAATTTTATCAGACGATGTAATGTCTAGTCTTTTTTCTCTCTCCCATCTCCTCCCCCTCTCTCTGTCTCTTCCACTCTGTCGCTTTTTCCCCTTTTCACTCTCTCTCCTTCTTTGTCTTTCTATTTCTTTGTCTGTTTGTCTCCTCCCTCTATCTCTCCTTCTATCCCTCTATCTCTGCCTCTCTCTCTTCTGTTTCTCTATTTTTCTTAGTTTGTCTTTCCCTTTCTCTCTCCGTATCTCTCTGTCTCTCTCTCTTTCCTTCTCCGTCTCTCAAACTCTCTTTATTTCTCTTTGTCTCTCCTTCTCTCTCTCTCTCTCCTCTCTTTCTCTATTCTCTCTATTTCTCTCTCTCTTTTTCACCCCACCGCTCTTTCTCTCTCTTTCTCTGTTTGTCTCTTTTATCCCTGTACTTCTCTCTCTCTTTCTTTTCTTTCTCTCAGTCTCTGTCCCCCCTCTCTCTCATTCTATTTCTAGCAATAACAGCATTCGGGTTTCAGTGGTTCTGCTTGAGTGAAGAGTGATTCTTAATACGAGAGTGTGATGTTTTGTAGGAGTGAGCATTATGCCCTTTGAATGAGTACGTTCCAGGATGAGTTGTTATAAAGGAAGCTATTTGAGTGAATGTGATTTTGTAGGTGTGAATGTGATTCTATATGAGTGAGTGTAGTTTTATACGAAAGAGTGTAAGCGATTCTGAAGGAGTAAGTGTAGTTCTATATAAGTGAGTGTTAGAGATTCAACTCGACTGAATGTAAATGATTCTCTATGACTGGGTGTGAGTGATTTTGTATAACTGAGTATAAAGGGTTATGTGCGATTGAGTGACTCTGTCAGGTCGTCGTCTAGACCACTGGCTCTCAACTGGGGTCCATGTGACCCATGGGAGGTTCATGAAATGTTTGTATGAGAAAGAATAAGAGGGGGTAGTAGTTTTTAAGTAGTAGGTTGCTAGGCTGACTTTGTCTTAGTTTAAGGTTATTTTCGGTATGGATACTTATTATGGGATCACTTAGATTTAGCAAAGTGCGTAAAAGATGAGTAGTACCTGTGTTTACAAGAATAAATAACATCAGAGAATCTATTAAGTAATGAGGAGTAGTTATGAAGGCGAAGAATGGTTAATGATTCTTTTAGACATAACTTACACTTGCCAATGTTTGCATTGTATGGGGGAGCTTCGCTTACTATGGACCAGGATAGAGTGTATAGAATATTTTGAGATTTAAGGTTGTGTATATACGTGGCTAAGGAGGTTGATAATTTAGAACTTGGATTGGAGAAAGAGTTCATGTGTGCACAGTAGCGGCGCTTGAAATATACCGTGCTACCGATATACCCTTGCTTGGTGAGAGCGTGGTATTATAACACGGCATTTGTA
>NC_142939.1:51172722-51182722 GCF_046866305.1 Octopus bimaculoides | reverse complement strand
CTGTTGTTATTCCATAATGTTGGCATAGCTTCCAGTGTATATAGGTCCCAGCTCTGTCGTGTCTGTGGATATATTCCTTCTTAGCCAGGACTGGGCAGGCAGAGATAATATGATTTATTGTTTCTTGTCGATCTCCACATATTCTACAGTTACTTGTTATATTTCTTTTCATTATGTGTTTTTGGTAATTTCTGGTGGGGAGGCTTTGGTCTTGTGCAGCAATTAAAAATCCTTCAGTCTCTGCTTTGAGTCCTGAGCTTCTCAGCCATTGCTGAGATTTTTCTCTGTCTATTTCTTTCGCATTTAGTTTAGCCCAGTATTTACCATGTAGGGGCTTTTCTTGCCATCGTTTTATCATGGTCCGTTGCTGTTCTAGTTTTAGTTTGGATTTCATTTGTTTTATAGCTTTTGTTGTTTCTTCTTCTTCTTCTTCTTCTTATTATTATTATTATTATTATTATTATTATTATTATTATTATGAAAGCGATGAGCTTGTAGAATTGTTAGTGCATCCTACAGATTGTTTTGCAGCATTTCTATTGGTTCTTTACATTGTAATTTCAAATCCCACCGAGGTCAACTTTACCTTTAATCCCTCCGAGGTCGATGAACTAAAGTACCAGTCACGTGCTTCGGTGTTCGCAATCGAATTGCCTCCTCCCCTCAGAACTGCTATCCCCGCTCCAAAAATCAGAAATAATTATCACTATTATTATTGGTGGGGGTGGTGTAGTGGCAGTGGTAGTGTTACTACTACTACTACTACTACTACTACTACTACTACTACTACTACTACTACTACTACTACTACTACTTCTTCTTCTTCTTCTTCTTCTTCTTGTTCTTCTTCTTCTACTACTACTGCTACTACTACTACTAATAATAATAATAATAATAATAATAATAATAATAATAATAATGATGATGATGATGATGATGATGATGATGATGATGATGATGATGATGATGATGATGATGATGATGATAATAATAATAATAATATTAATGATAATAATAATAATAATAATAATAATAATAATAATAATAATACGGCAGCTCCCCATTATGTCGTATATGCCAACAACAAAATGAGACCATCGATCATGTTGTCTCCATGTGCAGTCTGCTTGCGCCTACAGAGTATCTCAACAGGCATGATAGAGCTGCACAATATATTCACTGGGTAATATGCAAAAACCTGGACTTGCCCCATGATAAAAACTGGTGGGAACACAAACCACCCCCAGTACTTGAAAATGATCACATTGCACTCCTCTGGAACTTCACCATTCAAACTGACAGAAAGATAGACGCAAATAGGCCAGACATCATACTGAAAGACTTCAGACAAAAATCATGCCTCCTCATTGATATGACTGTCCCAATCGATATAAACGTATCTGTCAAGACCTACCAAAAACTGAGCAAATATAAAGATCTTGAAATAGAAATTAGCAAAATGTGGAATCTGAAGACGAAAACAATACCTATTGTCATAGGTGCCCTGGGAATGACAGCGAAACGGGCTGATTACTACCTAGATCAGATTCCAGGAAACCCCAAAATGGCTGAAGTTCAAAAGATAGTGCTCATGGGAACTGCCCATATCCTACGTAAAATACTGTCTACGTGATCTCAAATTTTAAAGCAAACACATAATTTTCTTATGGTTTCTTAAACATTCACTTGAACAAAACTGTACAAATCCAAATATATGGTACCCTAGGCATAACACCTACATGAACTTCTAACTTGTCTCTAGAGGTCTCTGGGTGAGACTTGGACCCAACTTGTACAAATGCAAAACAAAAGTCAAACATAAAATAATAATAATAATAATAATAATAATAATAATAATAATAATGATGATGATGATGATGATGATGATGATGATGATAATAATAATAATAATAATATTACTGATAATAATGATAATAATAATAATAATAATGATGATGATAATAATAATAATAATAATATTAATGATAATAATAATAATAATAATAATAATAATGATAATAATAATAATAATAATAATAATAATAATAATAATATTAATGATAATAATGATAATAATAATGATGATAATAATAATAATAATAATGATGATGATAATAATAATAATAATATTAATGATAATAATGATAATAATAATAATAATAATAATATTAATGATAATAATAATAATGATAATAATAATGATGATAATGAATACTACTATTACTACTACTAGTAGTAGTAGTAGTAGTAGTAGGAGGAGGAGGAGGAGGAGGAGTAGTAGTAAAGAGCTGATGAAGTGTGCGATGATGGTAAGGAGGGGAATGGGAGGAAAAGGATGAGGTGTAGACGCTGATGGAGGGCAAAGATGAGGTACAGAGAAAAGAATGCAGAGGGATTCACACTTCAGAAGAAATTCCTTGGAACGGAGGGAGTCATGCCCAAGATTTTTCGCATAATACAATAATGAATAAATGGTTAAAGACATATATATATATATATATGAGTGTGTACGCACACACACAAACACTCATGTGTGTGTAGGGGAGTGCATGTACCTACATACATTTATACACACACGCGCACACGGATATGTACATATTTGTCTGTATATTCATGTATATATGTGTAGATATATATATACATATGTATGTGTGTGAGAATGTACGTTAGTATGTATACATGCATGCATTATTTACATACATGTCATTGTATGTATATATGTATGTATGTTATTTCTTTACTACCCACAAGGGGCTACACACAGAGGGGACAAACAAGGACAGACAAACGGATTAAGTCGATTATATCGACCCCAGTGCGTAACTGGTACTTATTTAATCGCCCCCGAAAGGATGAAAGGTAAAGTCGACCTCGGCGGAATTTGAACTCGGAACGTAGCGACAGGCGAAATACCGCTAAGCATTTCGGCCGGCGTGCTAACGTTTCTGCCAGCTCGCCGCCTTATGTATGTATGTATGTATGTATGTATGTATGTATGTATGTATGTATGTATGTATGTATGTATGTATGTATGTATGTATGCGTCTATGTGTATGTGTGTGCATATGTATACGTGTGAGTGCGAGTGCGTTGAATGCAGCAGATTCCCTTCGATATAATCTCAGGCTTAATCTTACGAAGTGCTCAAGAAACGATTAACACTAAGTTCGTGTATTTAGAGTTGTAACATTAATGATAAATATGGAAGAGAGGTGATTATCTCAGGAAGAAAAAAAACCTTCTCAAACAGACGCATATAAAAGTAGTTATATAGCGCAGCGACAGCTCCTGTTTCGCATTTCTTTATTGCCCACAAGGGGCTAAACATAGAGGGGGCAAACAAGGACAGACAAAGGGATTAAGTCGATTACATCGACCCCAGTGCGTAACTGGTACTTAATTTATCGACTCCGAAAGGATGAAAGGCAAAGTCGACCTCGGCGGAATTTGAACTCAGAACGTAATAGCAGACGAAATACCGCTAAGCATTTCGCCCGGCGTGCTAACGTTTGTTATTTCTTTATTGCACACAAGGGGCTAAACATAGAGGGGACAAACAAGGACAAACGAACGGCGTGCTAACGTTTCTACCTGCCCGCCGCCTTGCCAAAGTACTTAATACAGTAACCCATGTGTTGCAGAAACTCAATGTATTGGCTTCGAAGTATGATAATCTTACAACTGACTAAAACATTCGTTTCGCAACCTATTTTTCTACAAGTACGTCTTTGCATGATTTTTACACTTGAACTATTTACAAAAATCATTACTTTCAATGCTGTTTATTTTCTCCACTACAGAAACTGACGTTTGTATCAAGATCTGTCTTGATGTCACATCTTCAGAGTATACATTTCTCAATAAATAACCCTTAAAAAGATGCCTTGTTTGTGTATAAAATTCTGTGGCTCTCTCTCTCTCTTTCTCTCTCTCTCTCTCTCTCTCTCTCTCTCTCTCTCTCTCTCTCTCTCTCTCTCTGTCTTTAAGCAGGAAAGTATGATTTCGAGAGAGAGCGATTTGGGATTTGTTTCCCCCCCTTTTTTTTTTCTTCTAATAGGGATAAATAACTTAAAACATCCTTTGCTGTCTCTCAAATTTATGAAACTAATCTCTAATTAAATCAGCAGCTAATTAAGGATGAACATACTTAAAGCAGAACATCAAACATCTCATTCGAAATACCACCACGGTGAGAGAAAGATGACAGTATTATTATCTTAATGACTAATTCTAATTTTAATCCTGATTAAAATATTAGTCACTGAGATAATGTTTTCATCACCTCATCGCTTTAGTATTTCTTATAATCTAATAAAATCTTTTGCTCTGCATTAAATCTATTCACCCCTGCTTAATTGTTGATTTTTCAAGCAGATGACGTCTCTGAGTAGTAACCTCAGCGTTTAGAGTTTGTTTGATTTTTAAATCAAATGTATATTTATTTTTTATACAGCGTGAGACAAAAATCACCGAGGGCTCTGAAATTATAATAAATTTTAATATCGATATTTTGGCTTTAAGCCTCTCTCTTCAGAAAATAGAAATCGGAGAACTGATGTGAGCAACGTTTTCTACTCTGTACTGAGTGCGGAGTGGCGAAAGCTTTGTATGCGCATGATATATAAATAAATGCGCCCTTTAAAGCCTAGCCAAGCTCATGGGCCCGGTTTCCCGGTTTCAATGGCGTATGTGTTCCCCAGCTGGACGGGAAGCCAGTCCATCGAAGCGTTACTCATATTTGCAAGCTGAGTGGACTGGAGAAACGTGAATTGAAGAGTTTTGCTCAAGAACACAACGCGTCGCCCGGTCCAGGAATCGAAACCACAACATTACACTCATAGTGCTGAGACCCTAACCACTAAGCCACGCGCCTCCACATGCGCATGATAGCTTTGCTATAATAACCAATTAGCTACGTGCAGCTCGGGTCTGTTGTTAATTCGGGGCTTGGTCTTGCTAATGATAATGGCTTCGTTTATTCTCAAGAACCAATGTTTCGTTCTGTGGTAGGAATGGAAACCTGAATGCCTTCAGTGTAATATTTTTGCAGGTATTTTTTCAACGGAAGAAACATCAACACACTCGTATCTGAGAGTACTTCTAATGTATGCACGTGTATATATATATATGTATACACACACATACATACATACATACATACATACATACATGTTCAGTCCCACTGTGTGGCACCTTGGGCAAGTGTCTTCTACTATAGCTTCGGGTCGACCAAAGCCTTGTGAGTGGATTTGGTAGACGGAAACTGAAAGAAGCCCGTCGTATATATATATATATATATATATATATATATATATATATATATATGTGTGTGTGTGTGTGTGTGTGTGTGTGTGTGTGTGTGTGTGTGTGTGTGTGTGTGTCTGTGTTTGTCCCCCCCCCAACATCGCTTGAAAACCGATGCTGGTGTGTTTACGTCCCCGTAACTTAGCGGTTCGGCAAAAAGAGACCGATAGAACAAGTTCTAGGCTTACAAAGAGTAAGTCCTGGGGTCGATTTGCTCGACTAAAGGCGGTGCTCCAGCATGGCCGCAGTCAAATGACTGAAACAAGTAAAAGATTAAAAGAGTATATAAGTCTCCAATTTAAGTTTTCAAATATGAAAAGTAGCAAAATTCCACCCTAAAACTAACTGTCGATGTATGCTGAATACGAAATACAATTCTTTCTTTCTTTTCTTTTTTAATTCCTTTTTTTTTTTTTGTTTTTTTCGGTTCCTTCTCTTTTTTACCACAGACTGTTAAACAAGTGGAACTGGCAATCCAACACACGCTCTGCACCATTTACCATAACTACAGCAGGCCGTTAAAAATATCTCCAACAGCATAACTCGTTCTTGTTGAACTTATTTAACCTATTTACCACTGAAATTGTAATAATAACAATACATATATATATATACATATATATATAAATCAGAACGAATGAAACGAACAGGAGACACACGAATCATAATTAACTGTTTCCGGTATTTTATAAATCGTAAATGACCAATCAGCTCCATCAGTTAACATAGATGGTCAACGAAGATGATAGCAACGAGCTTATGGTGGGGCTTCGGCATATCTCTGTAGTTCTATCATAGCGCGATGCATTTGAGTTCATATACCTACAGGAATTCCACGGCTAATGGATATAAGAAAGATAATATTTACTTAACATTTAGTAAGGGTGTAAGATTTACACGTGTCATGTGCGTACGTGATTGTATGTGCGTGCATGCATGAGTATGTATGCATGCGTTCGTGATTGCGTGCATCTGTGTGCGTGCGTGAGCGTGTGTGCGCGCACGCATGTGTGTTTGATGTAATTTAGGACCGCAATTATGAGTGCAATTAGTTCGTTAACAGCTAACACTTTACTAAAAACAGTTAATCTTCACGTGTGGTTCTTTAAAGCTGAACGGCACTCTTGCTACCATATTCTATGGAAATATACTCATTGCCTTAATTCCAATTAATTTTGAAAATAATTAACAATTTAGTAAAATAATTTTGTCATTGTAAGTCTGGTATTTGAGTGGATGTGTCGCAAGAAGCTTGCTTCCCAACCACATGGTTCTGGGTTCAGTCCCACTGCGTGGCACCTTGTGCAAGTATCTTCTACTATAGCCTCGGGCTGGAGTGGATTTGGTAGACGGAAACCGAATGAAGCCCGTCGTATATATTGTATATATATATATATATATATGTGTGTGTGTTTGTGTGTGTGAGTGTGTGTGTTTGTCCCCCACCACTGATTGACAACCGATAGAATACGTACCAGGCTTAAAAAGAAAAAAAAAATAGAAGTAATTAGATCGATTTATTCGACTAAAATTCCTGAAGCAGATGCCCCAGCATGGCCGCTGTCTAATGACTGACACAAATGAAAGAATAAAAGAATAACATGAAATTTTGATGAAAGATTCAAATTTAGAACACTTTAGGACACAAAGTTTGCGTCTTAGAAGCAGGGGTAGTCTTAGGTGGGTTACTCTTCTTCTTTTTTTCTCTTTTACTCTTTTACTTGTTTCAGTCATTTGACTGTGGCCATGCTGGAGCACCGCCTTTAGTCGAGCAAATCGACCCCAGGACTAATTCTTTGTAAGCCTAGTACTTATTCTATCGGTCTCTTTTGCCGAACCGCTAAAGTTACGGGGACGTAAACACACCACCATCGGTTGTCAAGCGATGTTGAGGTGACAAACACAGACACACAAACATACATATATATATATACATATGTACGACGGGCTTCTTTCAGTTTCCGTCCACCAAATCCACTCACAAGGCTTTGGTCGGCCCTAGGCTATAGTAGAAGACACTTGCCCAAAGTGCCGGACTGAAGCTGGAAGCATGTGGTTCGTAAGCAAGCTACTTACCACACAGCCACTTGGTATCAAAAAAATTGTAAAAGAATTAAAGCATATCTTTCTTGTGCATCCCAAGCTTATTTTGCGCCTGAACCTGCTAAGACGAGTTAAGAATAAATATGCAAATATCCGTCCACGTCTTGCTATACACGGGCCAAATAAACAATTTCTATTGATCGGCTGATATAAGGCCAGATCAACAAAAACCGCTGGTGTGACTGTGTGGTAAACAACAGCTACAACAGCGATAGCAGCATGCATGTATGTAATGCAGAAAAGAAGTGCTCAATACAGGATTGTTCTTTCCCTTTCTTTTCTTTTTGTTGTTTGTTTTTACGCGCCTGTTTGTTGGTCAAGTGTTTTACACTTAGGTAATATAGTTCCTGCTTCCTTTTCCTTTTCCTTTTACTAAACTATAATTGACAATAACTGTAAAACACACGCACGCGTGCACACATACACACTAACACACGCTCACATGGTCGCACCAGCTAATCCTGTCTCTACTCATCGCACACGAACTTCTGGACTCTCTGCCATTTTTCATTCTGAACTTTGCAATCTCCGGCTGCACCTCTCCTGCCTACGGATTACGCTGTACCTATCTATATATATACATAGTACATACATTCATATATATATACATATATATATATATATATATATATATATATATATATATATATATATATATATATATATATATATATATATATATGCTACTGTAGCCGCCTTGTATCTCTACAATGAAAATTTTGAAAATGTGATTTTGGGGCAAAATCCTAATCTCCTTTATCAAAAACATAGGAAACCGAAGAAATTTTGGAAGAAAAAAAGTGGGGCGCAAATGTTACCTCCGACATGCTAGAAACACCAGCTAAACGACACGATTTCCCAAAAACTTCCTTTTAAGTTTACATCGAAGAATCAGGTTTTGAAATACACCCAATTTCTTAATTTTCAACTTTTTATCAAATATATATTTTTTAATCCACGTAGAAAAATACAGAGATTACGAATCTTTAAGATATTTTTTCATTTTTCTTAAAGAATCGCTCAAATCCCTTTCCCAAGCCTCCACCCATCGCCTTCCCACATTCAAAAAATAAAAACTCCGAATGTTTCACTTTTAGCTTTTTTTGAAAGCGTTTTTTTTTTTCAGAAAAAATGTCGTTTAGCTGTTGTTTCTAGTATGATGGGTTTTCTGGTGTTGGTCTGATATGTTTGACGTCTGCTATTTCAGTAGAATTCTACGCATGCGTGAAACATCTGACGAAAGTAAAATATTCAGAGATTTTAGCTTTTTGAAAGCGGGGAGGTGATGGGTGGGCAAGGTGGGAGAAGGGACATTAAGTGTTTCTTTAAGAAAAATTAAAATTAAAAAAAAAATTTCCCAGATTCGCATCTGTGTATTTTTTTACGTGGATTAAAAAAATATTTGAAAAAAAGTTTAAAAATTAAGAAATTGGCTGGGGAGGAGGAAAATTAAACTTTTGAAAACGTGATTTTTTAACAAAATCGTATTCTATATCGAAAACATAGATATCCAAAGAAATGTTGAGAAAAAAAAGCGGAAGTGTGTGGTACGTAAAATGTACCAATAATTGTGCCAAAAAAGCATATTTTGGGGTCATTTCCTGTTGACATATAGGGTTTTGTGCATCACAAATGCACTCATCACCACTACATCACCGCAACCAACACTCCCAACACTAAAATTGACACCAAAAGCATTAAAATTGGCATCGTAGATTAGAAGCAAATCCAAATATTGCTCGAAAATGATCTCAAAATTGTGCGACCCAACCGCGTTTTCGAGATTATTTTTGTAGTAAAAAAGAGTTGTGCAAAAAACATACTTTATTTCGTAGTCGAAAGATTACTCAATCTTTTGATACCTCATACGTCAAAATCGGCAACTCAGTTTTCGATTCCATAAGGAACATACGCACGACTTAAGTCGAAAAAAACTTTCTCTGGGCTAGACTAGGCCGAATTTACTTGTCTAGGCTAAACCGATAATAGCCATTCCCAGTGCTGTATTTTATTTATGAATGCATTTTCAATAATACATGGTTAATAAAAACCTATTTTAAGCTTACAACAAATAATCTTTATTTTTTAATACAGTACAGTAAAAACAAAATATAATCAAATTTACGAATACAATTCGATGGTGTTTACCGTACATCACGGACTCTTTATTTATGAATGCGGCTTGCAATAAGACATGGTAAAATAAAAGCCTTTTTTAAGCTTAAAAAACAAATTCAGTAACTATTACTATTTTGCAATAGTAAAAAAAGCTAAATTATTTTAATTTACCAATACGTACATAAAATTTGGTGGTTTACATCGTGGATGGAGATGGCTGTGGATCGTCAAAATCAACAGCTCTCTCTGGCTGTTCTTGTTCGATGCGTTTAAAAGACCGCTTGAGAGTTCCTGGAACTGCCTTCTTTTCCTCAAGGATTACATTATTAGGAGCAAAGCTTCGTGACAAGCCCCCATAATCTTGGAAAAACATTGCGCATTTGGATCCATATCCTCGAACATAGAAAGACCTTTTAGATATATGCAAATAATTTTAACATTGTAATATGATTTTATGTGCTTTTAACGGTTTTCT
>NC_142939.1:51165222-51170222 GCF_046866305.1 Octopus bimaculoides | reverse complement strand
AGGGTACAGGACGTTAGAACAATGAACTACAGACAACGGAACGAACATATAGGAAAACAGATAGCCACTTGGAACTAATCCTTCGTCAGCTGCCTCTATTCTAACTAAACGTTTCGAAGATAATATATATATATATATATATATATATATATACATATATATATATATATATATATATATATATGACTGTATGTATTCATTTCAGTATGTACAACAAACAATTAAATTGGTATTTTCACATCGCTAATAATTTAAAACAGTGAAAGTTTACATGAATTTGGTAAATGGCCGTAGTTTCTGCATTGTTTTATGGAACCTCACGCTTCTTACACACCACGCGCTAATAACTGTTGCCATTATTCTGTGATGATTTCGTTGAATTCCAACGAGTAATATGTGTAGATAGATAGATAGATAGATAGATAGATAGATAGATAGATAGATAGATAGACATGAAGGGATGCTAAAAAGTTCCTTGACTTTGGGTAAAAAAAAACACAGGAGGATCAGTTAATTATGGTTTTATTCGAAGTATTCCCCTCTCAGATTCACACTTATTGCATCAGTCCTTTAGGTTTTCTAATCCCTGTAAAAGTACTCGGAAAGTTGAGGCTTCAACCAGGACTTTCGCGATACTCTTAAAGCCAGGAACTTTCAAGCACATCTCCCCACCATAACGCCGTACACACACACACATATATTTCGTGTTATGCTAAGAAGCGGGGCACAGTACCGGAATTTTCAGCTCGAGTAACATAACAAACTATTCCAAATTATTGTAATACTTTAACTGAGGAAAGTTTACGTAATGCATGCATTACTTATTACATATATTACGCAAACTTGAAATGTACCTATTAAATGCCTCATGCAATCTACATACAGTTTTGGAGTACTGGAATATACAGATATGCTTCCTGAAGACACAGCTTGGATTATAACCCAGACTGCATATTCTGTGTATGTGTGTGTGTGTGTATGCATATTTATACATATATGTATATGCATATAAATTTACAAACTAAGGAAAGGAATTCCTTCAAAGGGGAGTGTAAAACATCTAATTCACTGGTACGTCAGTTGAATACCGTATTAATATAGATATAATGCAAATTACAAACAATAAATTAAATATTGAGATCCAATTGACAATTCAACAATTTATTTATGTTATAATATAACATAGTATACTACGAATATAATATAATATAACATTAGAAAATCATTAAAATCCAATATAGCCAACAATTTGTTTTGACTTATATACAATATTTGATTTATAAACAATACATATCCATTTATATAAGTCTCTTCGGAGCTTTGGTTTATTGACAGACGAAATTCCGAGTGACAGACAGACAGACAGACAGACAGACAGACAGACAGACAGACAGACAGACTGACAGACAGACAGACAGACAGACAGACAGACAGATAGATAGATAGATAGATAGATAGATAGATAGATAGATAGATAGATAGATAGATAGATAGATAGATAGATGGTTTAAAATCGAGCTATATTGGTTTCATGCGGACAAAACACAATGATCGGAGAAGCTTGTATAGTGTGCTGTGTGTTTCCAAGCAATTTTTCAGACTCAAATAGGTAACACGGCATGTCTGAGGAAAAACAAAGAAGAAAGAAAAAACAAAACCAGAATGGACACTGTATGTTTGAGTCCGAAAGATTGCTGCGAAATTCACAGCCTGGCACTAATGGTAGCTCGAATTTAAATCTTGTTTATATTAAAGGAAATGTATCTCTCACTGGATGGAGTGTTTTATTGCTGATCCCACTAATAACGGAACAGCACATTATATAAACATACATACATATATGATATACAAATGTATATATATATATATATATATATGTGTGCGTGTGTGTGTGTGTGTGTGTGTGTGTGTGTGTGTGCGTGTATGTACATGTGTATATATGCATGTGAGTTTGTGTGCGCATATATATATGTGTGTGTGTGTGTGTGTATAAATATAGATATAAACGTACTTGTGTATACACACAGAACACACATATATGTCTATGTATATATTTCTGTGTATAGATAGATACATAGACAGACAGACAGACAAATAGTCAGACAGACAGACAGACAGACAGACAGACAGACAGATAGATAGATAGATAGATAGATAGATAGATAGATAGATAGATAGATGAGTATATATGCATGTATGTATGTATGTATGTATGTATGTGTGTATGTGTGTATGTATGTATGTATGTATGTATGTATGTATGTATGTATGCATGTATGTATGTATCACACTTTCTGCCAGTTGCGAATCTCCACTCCTGAGTTATAAACAATGTCTGCAATTTCGATGAAAATACCGGTTGTTTACTTACAAGCACACTGCTGGCGTATTGTTTTCTTTATTTCTTATTATAATTCTCTTATTGTTTCTCCTATTACTTGCTTTATTTATTTAACTAGTCATTAATTTCTTCATATATATGTATTTGTTTATTTATTTATCCGAGGAACCACCGAATAAATTGTTAAGGCTACGTATTTCACGTATGTTTATATATTTGATAGCTAAGTGTTTTGTTTGTTTTTTTCCTCTGCGAACCGTTTGCATAACTAATGCGTTTGGTGACGTAATCGTTATGTAGTATCGAAGTTATGAAAGAAATATTTTAAAGCAAAGAGGAATAAAATCAACAACAACAATAGCAACAACAACAACAACAACAACACCGATAACACACTAACATTTTTCGGTTCTCGTTGATTAGAATTTCGGTAAGATCTGAAAGAAGTGATTATATTTTGGTGTTTGGATTACGCTTGAGAATTGCAGAGAATAAAAAGCTGTGATTAGCAATATAAACACATACATATATATATATATATATATATATATATATATATATATATACATACACACACATGCATACATGCATATATATATATATATATATATATATATATATATGCACATATATACATACCTATAATATATATATATATATATATATATATATATATATATATATATATATACATAGATAATACGTATGCATATGCAACCTATGCGATCGAAGATAGAAAACACAGGTAATGCGTGTATATACATATCTCAAGAGTTATTGCTCTTTCATCAGCACCACATCCAACCCATAGAGCAATTTAGATGTTCAGCACATTCCTTGCAGCTAGTACGAAAATATTCACTACTAGCAAGCACACAGTGTTTCTTTTTGCAGCCATAATACGTATACTACCAAGTATATCAAAAGTGTTACAAGTCAATATTGTACCTTTGAAAGTATCTATAAAACTAGTTTTTAAAACATCGATGTAATCGACTTTCCTCCCTCCCCAAAATGTCAGGCCTTGTGCCTATAGTAGGATGGATATATGTAAAGTAGAAAGATGAATCCATACATATTTCCCTGAAGCGATTCTTACCCATAAGCATGAATTTTTTATAAATTCATTATTGGGTATAAATTCGGAATTTGTAGGATAAATATTTGTATTTCTGTTCATATTATATCATATTATATTTATTGTAATATAATATTAGGTTAGTAAATTATATTTAAAACATGTCAATCGTAAATCACCATTTTCTCTTAATTTTTGTACATTGAATATATACCCTTTTGGCGTTGTGAAAAAATGTTCTCTACCATATTGGGTATTTCCTATAAAGGAAATTGTTTTTCTTTGTATTGAATTTATATATATATATATATATATATATATATATATATATATATATATATATATATATATATATATACATATATACACATACACACACAGACATATATATATATATATATATATATATATATATATACATATATCTGTGTGCGTATATATATCTGTTCTTCAGTGCGTGTCTCTCTATCTGTAGTGTGGTTTGTAAGTATATATGAATGTGTTTGTGTTTGTGTATGTATTTAAGCTGAATAATAATAATTATTATTATCATAAACTTGTCGACATCGCTCCTTTACGTGTCATTGGGTCTAAACCTTCAGAAGGTGTTACTTTGTGTGCCCGGACAGGAAGGTTCACTTAGCATATCGCAGGTCACTAAGCTCTCAGCAACATTTCATAAAAGAGGTTGTGGGCATATTTCGTATATCATATACATACATACTCAAACACACATATATATGCGTATGTGTGCGTGTATATATATATATATATATATATATATATATATATATATATATATATATATATATATATATATATATATATACATATATATGCGCGCGCGTGTGTACATATATACATATGTACATACACACACACACACACACACACACACACACACACACACATATATATATATATATATATATAATGAGAGAGGGAAAAGAAACATACTTCATCCACATTCAAATACGTTTTCTAATCTGTCGCTGGGCCGATAGCGGCAAATTATGCATATATATATATATATATATATATATATATATATATATATATATATGTACATAATTGTGTTTACGTCCCCGTAACTTAGCGGTTCGGTAAAAGAGCCGATAGAATAAGTACTAGGCTTACAAAGACCTTCCTAAGATTTAAAGGACAATGAACAAAATAAGATGCTTTCTTTCATAACCTTGCTATCAAACAAATGACCGGTGGAAATTCAATCTAAATTTAAAAGAGATAAAGAAAAATACATAAATGACGATCTTCAGCACAGTTTCTATCAACCAATTTTAATCACAAGGCATTGGGAACCTCTCGGTATTAATACTGCCTCTCTTGCTAATTTGCTAATATATATAAGAGGAAGCGGAGGCGCAATGGCCCGGTGGTTAGGCAGCTGACTTGCGGTCGTAGGATCGCAGTTTCGATTCCCAGGCCGGGCGTTGTGAGTGTTTATTGAGCGGAAACACCTAAAGCTCCACGAGGTGAACCCTGCTGTACTCTTTCACCACAACTTTCTCTCACTCTTACTTCCTGTTTCTGTTGTGTCTGTAATTCAAAGGACCAGCCTTG
>NC_142939.1:51145222-51152722 GCF_046866305.1 Octopus bimaculoides | reverse complement strand
CACAGAATTGCTCACACACACATATACGAACAAACACGCGCTCAAGACAAGCGTAGTAGAAACCAATCTTTAGATTCGGTTCGTAATAGTTTGATCATTAAGTTAGTTCCCAAGTCCCAAATGATTTTATACATTATCAGGTGCACTGCACTCTAATCGTACTTTAACAAAACACACATGGATATACCACATACATACATACATACATGGCTACATATATATAATTATATATATACATAAATAGGTATATAACACTAAAATGGCATGCGCTCAAGTTTACATAGTTGTGTATGGTTTTTCATTTTCATTGACAGAGCCAATAAGGTTTGTTATCTTGTGCAACCATATTGGTGATGGTGGCAGGCAACTAACTATAAAAATTACTATTACTACTACGACGACGACGACGACCACCACCACCACCACCACCACCACCACCACCACGTCAGCAGATCATGAGGTTGATGCAACTGTATATATTTCTGATTAAAAGATATCTCTAAACGATGCAACCCGCATTTTCACAGTTATTAGGTTGTCGAACTTAATACTCCACATCCCCTATGTTTTCTGAACGTATTAGGGTAAAAAAACATACAGATATTGCCTACATACACACATACTCACAGATATTTGTATATAATGCATACATGCACATATACATACGTATGTATATGCATGTTAGCATATATGTATATATACGTATATGTATAAATATATATATATATGCTTACGGTGAGCCGCCGTATAGCGCTGGGGACACTGCGAACTGATAAAAGAGATTGTTTCTCTCATGCTATTTCAGTCACCGTGCGATGACTGAAATAGTATAAGAGAAACAATCTCTTTTATCTCAGTTCGTAGCGTCCCCAGTCTAGTGTCTGTGACCGAAGAGGAGATAACCACACCGAAATGCTTACATCTCACAGTCTGGAAAGGTGACGCTGTGAACTGATTTACGTGTATTTACACCATTTGCCTGCAGCGAGAAATTTTCTCCATGACAAAATAAAGAGAATGGTTTGTTTACGAAGTGGAACGTGCCACACGCATTTTTGAACTGGTAGTAACATTGTACAATGGCTTGTATTTTTGTTTACCTCCTCAGTTCAAACAGCACCGGAATCAATTTGATGGTGTTTATTTTATTGTCGTCTAAAGGATGAAAGAACATCCTTTAGACGACAATAAAATAAAGTACCAGTCAAGTAATGAGGAAGTTGGAGAGTAAAAAAAAATTAATCGAAGAATTCTCCACTAAAATATTGTGGCATTGAGTCCGTGTTAGAAATAACTATATTGGTTTCTACTTGTGTGAGATTGTTAAGTAAACGCAAATTGTACCTGTTGACTGTATTGCAGTTCGTTTCGAATGATTTTTCATGATTAGAAAGACGGTGTTATAGATAGAATATTTATTTTTCCCTTTCATGTTAGTATAATTTCAGTTCAAGAGAATTGGCCAACACAAAGCTATAGAAAATAACCAACTACAATGGTAGCACCTCATATCGTATCACCAGGACTACGTTGTGTACGTTTGTTTTTACTTCATATAATTATTATACTATATGTTATATCATATTAAGTTTTAGTCAAAGCAGGAAGGACATACCCTCCAAGGCCCTCCCCGAATATTTTGGATGGGTTGAGCAGGTAATGATAAAGTCACCTAAAGGGTGAGTCTGTGCATCAATTAACCATGCTGATTTCAGTTCTTCGTGCTGAAATGAATTTCAGTTTACCAATAGCGAATTTAGAAGAAACATTATTTAAATCTTACCCATTTCTCGGTACAGAAAACTATAGAAATGTATCGTTTCCTTACGACAGGGATCCCGAGCCACTAGGCCACATACCAGTACCGGGCTGTAGATCATTCAGTTTCGAACCGGACAGAAATAATAATTGTGTTAATTTAATTTTTATTCTATTGATTATCGCAATCTATAAGGTGTTTTTACATTGTGTGTGTGTGTGTATTATGTATATAATACCTATGTATTATATATGTAATAATAAGATTATGTATTATGCGCAAAATCCCCCGGTCCGTGTAAAACCGCGTTGCGTAAAACCGGTCCGTGGTGCAAAAGTGTTAGGAACCGTTGCTATATATAACAGTGATAGGGAAACTAGTACTTGAAAGTGAAATATGACAGAGACTAAGCAGTATAACTAAGAATAAATTACTCCATATTTGAGCAATGAAACGGGGAAAAGTTCAAAATGGCGACCAGCAGTTCAGTTTTCCTAACTTAAACAACAAACAAGGTCTTTGGAACTCCCCCACGGTTCATGCTTTTACTCCAAGGATTGAACTGTTAACAGTAGGAGCTATAAATGTAAGGTGTTCTTGCCATCAGTATATTCTCACTGCCAGTTAGTTTGGGAAAATCGCAATTTTGGTGGAACTCCTTAGGAGGTTGTCATAACACGTTCTGCTTAATCCCATATTTCCATCTACGTTACATGTGTGTGTGTGTGTGTGTGTGTGTGTGTGTGTGTGTGTGTGTGTGTGTGTGTGTGTGTGTGAGTGTGTGTGTGTGTGAATATATGTGTGTGTTTGAGAGTTTGTGCGTGTGTATATGTATATATGTACGAATATTCGAATATTATATATATGTGGGGAGTATATGGGTATATTTGTGCCTGTATGTGTATATGAACAAATTTAATCAAGCAAAACTTTATACATTACATACAAGATAAATAGATTCAACTGCTTGACTGTTCGTTAAATTATCCCTCGATGGGTGGTTTGCCACAAAGTTATACCTTAACCACACAACTATGCTAGCATGTAATAAATGTACGTGTACGTGAGTGTATGTGTGCGTATGTGTGTGTATGTGCGTGTGTGCACGCTTGTGTATGTAAGTACGAACGTACGTACGTACGTACGTACGTACGTACGAACGTATGTACGTACGTACGTACGTACGTATGTATGTATGTATGTATGCATGTGTATGCAAATATGATTTTGACACATCTGTTGTACATAGCACATTCCAAACGATCTACTCTGAATCATTACACCACGAAGTACTCAATAAATAGTTAAGAGTAGGTTAAGATATTTAGACCCATGACATTAGTTTGCATGATAATTATGGAACTGGGTTAAGCATACCGGGGTAGTCACATCAACCACATATGAAGTGAAATAACTGTTTAGCGCTAAGACAGAGTCTGTTTCTGAAAACCGAACCCTCAACTTGCTTCGCCAGGCTACGTCGACAAGCGAAGCATTAGTAATTGCACGGGACTACCTTGCAAGCACAACGTGGCATTTTGGTCATCGCTTCCATTGAATCTAGACATGAAAATTACGAAACGAACGAACATCGTTTTGGACTTACCTATCACATTATCAAATTTATAAATACCTCCATAGAACTCGATTGTGCAGTAACAAAACATTGTCTGTGTATAAAGTGAATATTATATGTTTTCATACATGGTAATATTATGAGCAAATAAAAGATAGCTTAGTACATTAGACAGAGTGAATATTTATTATATATAGAATTATAGCTCTAGCTTGGACATTTCATTCAAAACTGAATCACTGATCTATCGAGCTATGGTGTCAGTCGTGAGAGACACTAAACCCTGTAACTTAGCGGTTCGGCAAAAGAGGGGCCGGTAGAATAAGTACTAGGCGTACAAAGAATAAGTCCTGGGGTCGATTTGCTCGACTAAAGGCGGTGCTCCAGCATGGTCGCAGTCAAATGACTGAAACAAGTAAAAGAGTAAAAGAGTAATACAATTTTCATTCTATTTAGGGCGGCGGAGTTGTACATAAAAAATGAGTGTGGCGTCAGCGATTTTTGAAAAATTGTAAAAGGGATTCGAGATTTTAAAAAAACCAAAATTGGAATGATTTTCATATTTAATCGAGATATGCAAAGGAATTACTTTCTTAAAGCTTAGAAATAAAACAGAATTGTTGCTAAGCAACAGCTATAAATGGTTTATTCCGCTTCAAAATGTTATGGAACGTGAAAGGGTTCGAAATAATTTTCTTGAATTGAGCAACGAATAAACTCGCTGGAACTTCCTCGTGGTTCATGTTTTTATTCCCGGGAATAAACTGTTAACAGTAGGTGCTGCAAAAATAGGATCTTCTCGGCATCGAAGTTCCACAGTTCGTTAGTTTGGGAATAAGATAAACTATGGTGGAACGCCAGAGGAGGTTCTCACAACACGTTTCGATTCATTTTCTTCCTCGATTATATGTACATATATATGTATGTGCATGTGCACGTGTGTATGTGTGTGTGTCTGTCTGTCTGTCTGTGTAATTTAATCAACCAAAACTTTATTTATCACGTAAAAGAAAGATAAATAGATTGAATGGCTGTTCATAAAATTATCTCTCGATGGGTGGTTCGCCACAAGGTTAAGGCTCAACAACAAAACTACGTCTGCGAACATACATACATACATACATACATACATACATACATACATATATTGTTGGCACTCCGTTGCTTACGACGTCGAGGGTTCCAGTTGATCCGATCAACGGAACAGCTTGCTCGTGAAATTAACGTGCAAGTGGCTGAGCACTCCACAGACATGTGTACCCTTAACGTAGTTCTCGGGGGATATTCAGCGTGACACAGAGTGTGACAAGGCTGACCCTTTGAATTACAGGCACAACAGAAACAGGAAGTAAGAGTGAGAGAAAGTTGTGGTGAAAGAGTAAAGCAGGGTTCGCCACCATCCCCTGCCGGAGCCTCGTGGAGCTTTAGGTGTTTTCGCTCAATAAACACTCACAACGCCCGGTCTAGGAATCGAAACCGCGATCCTATGACCGCGAGTCCGCTGCCCTAACCACTAGGCTATTGCGCCTCCACTAAACATCCATCCATCCACCCATCCATACATACATACATACATACATGCATACATACATACATACACACATAGATATGTATATAAGGAAGGCGCAGAGCCTAGCGGTTAGGGCATTGCATTCATGATAGCAAGATCGTGGTTTCGATTCCCTGATAGGGCAGTGCATTTTGTTCTTGAGCAAAACACTTCATGGTCACGTTGCTCTGCGATCGCTTTGACATGTGACGTGGGACGTTCCGTGCATCTATACAGGCAATATCGATTTTATGGAGAGAGAGACATGTGTTGGATTCAACGCATTCTGACCGATCAAATTTGAGACCTAATTTTAAAGTGTGTTCCAACCACATGGTTCCGGGTTCAGTCCCACTGCGTGGCACCTTGGGCAAGTGTCTTCTACTTTAGCCTCGGGCCGACCAATGCCTTGTGAGTAGATTTGGTAGACGGAAACTGAAAGAAGCCCGTCGTATATATGTATATATATATATATATATATATATATATATGTATGTGAGTTTGTGTGTCTGTGTTTGTCCCCCCACCATCGCTTGACAACCGATGCTGGAGTGTTTACGTCCCCGTAACTTAGAGGTTCGGCAAAAAGAGACCGATAGAATAAGTACTAGGCTTACAAAGAATAAGTCCTGGGGTCGATTTGCTCGACTAAAGGCGGTGCTCCAGCATGGTCACAGTCAAATGACTGAAACAAGTAAAAGAGTAAAAGAGTAAAAGAGTATATATATATATATATATATATATATATATATATATATATATATATATATATATAGAATATGTATATATATATATATATATATATATATATATATATATATACAGGCACACATACATTATTAAGTGCCAGGCCGAGTGGATATTTTTTATACTTTTTTGCTGGTTTTCCTTTCTTTGTCATGCTAAAGGAATATAGAGAGATAAAGGTTTGGTGGTGAGAGGGGGAAAGAAATTTAAAGATCTGCTTGAAAGAAGGGAAAATTAGAGAGATAAAGTGATAAAGTAACAGAAGTATAGATTGTGAGCGAATAAAAGAGATAATATGAGATTGAGAAATTCGTGTGTGGCATTGAAGTGCGCGTGCGCAGAATGCAATTCATTGAGAAATATAGAGAACTGAGGAGAGGTTTTCTTTTTTTTTCTTTTTCAAGATATATATTTTTTAGACTTACTAGATTAACAATCAGTAATATTTACAACTGAGTAAATAATGATATTTAAATGAAACCAAAAGAAAAAGGAAAGGAAAGAAGAAAAAGAAAAGAAGAAAATTTAGTTCCGAAAGGTCTTGCAGTCTTTCGATTTCCTGTAATTCATGCCGAAGGTGCCATGCAGTGGGACTGAACCAGGAAGCATGTGGTTCGTAAACAAGCTACTTACCACACAGCCACTCCTGCGCCTATATATATATTTCCCCTAGATTTATATTTTGCTTTTCTCCACCACCACCACCACCATCTCCGACCGAACTCACTATTCCACGCCATCTTACATTACCGCATCATACCCCACCACCACCAACCCGTTTTACCCCTCATGCCACAACGACTTCCCACCCCAACGCCACTGCAATACCATCTCACCACTTCGCCTCCTCCCTCCCACAATTCCGCCACCATACCACACAGTACGGCTCTAATCTCACCACCACCACGCTACCCCACCACCACGCTACCCCCACCACCACCACCACCACCACCGCCACCACCACTTCGTACATCTTACATCTCTATTTCGCAGTTTCAGTTCAGAAAAGAAAATGTAAAAAAAAAAAAGAAATTAAATAAAAACAAATAAAGGGAAAATTAAATGATATATTTAAAAGAAATAATAGTCAAAAGTTGGGAAGAAGAAGAAGAAGAAGAAGAAGAAGAAGAAGAAGAAGAAGAAGAAGAAGAAGAAGAAGAAGAAGAAGGAGGAGGAAGAAAAAAGAAAGAAGAAAGAAAAACAACAAAAACAAGCACTTACATATCATCACAGTACATACAAATGCATATACACAATAGCATACACGTAGACGCACGTACACAGACACATAAATACACACATGCTTACATACACATTCGTGGATTCACACATACATACACATATATATGTATCAATGCTATATATAAATATATATACAGGGTGCGTAAGATATTTGAGGACAGATTTATGTTTATAAAAAAAACCATATATAATAACAAATAATAACTTTATTTATCAAAAATTGCTGAGGATAAAAATAAACCTTCCTTTCTATAATGTTATTCAATGAAGCCACCTTCAGCTTCTCAACTGCTTCTATATGAGATCTAAATCATCTACATGCTCAAACCAAGTGGTCCTGGTTCATTTTGGTTCATTTTGGACATTTCTCTGACGATGGCAGCTTTCAAAGAATCTTTGGTGTTTTGGGCGTGTTCATTGACCTTTCTCTCAACAACGCTCCACATGTAATAGTCCAATGGATTGAGATCTGTGGAATTAGGAGGTCAAATGTTATGGTTTATGTGATCATGAAAATTTTCAGCCATCCATTTCTGTGTTGCTAGAGCCATGTGTGATAGTGCAGAGTTTTACTGAAACACAATACAACTCTATTGACACGAGTGTATGGCAACATTTCGCCTCGAT
>NC_142939.1:51120222-51137722 GCF_046866305.1 Octopus bimaculoides | reverse complement strand
TATAATAATACGTAAAAAAACAACCTATAACAGTATAATGCATATGAATGTGCGGATATAAACAAGGTGTGTGATACGCTTTGCCTTTTTACTAATGCCTTGTATTAATTTGTTGTTTGAACTAAATATAAGACATCTTGTGTTAACAGCAGTCAATGATCTTGTGAAACATCGTGAACAAATTAACACATCGCTTCAAACTATTTGTTTATATTAACAAGTTACTCTTACACATGTATCTACATAGCTACAATAATCATTCAAAGTTTACTACGCGTCAGTCATTACTTGAAGTTTCTGAGTCCAGATCTTCAATTAACCGAAACTTGAAGTTGAATAAATGTTTTTTCTACTCTGGTGACCAATATAGAGTTCTTTCTTCGATTTTGTTCAAAGAAATTCACACCAGTGTGTCTATCAAAGCGTTAATGAAAAATCATTCAACATTGTTTATATTAATAATAAATAATAATCCTTCCTACTATAGGCACAAGGTCTCAAATTTGGGAGATGGGGATAGTAGATTACATCGACCCCAGTACTTAACTGGTACTTATTTTATCGACCCCGAAAGGATGAAAAGCAAAGTCGACATCGGCGGAATTTGAACTCAGAACGTAAAGACGGAAGAAATGCCGCTAAGCGTTTTGTCCGGCGTGCTAACGATTCTGCTAGTTCACCGCCTTGTTTATATCATTAATAATGATGTCTAACACGGATACAATGGTCACAAATTAGAACTTCGTTCCTTGCCTAGCGCCTTATTTTATCGACATCGAAAGGATAGGACCCAAAACTGATCTCAGTAGGAATTGAACTCAGAACAAGAAAACGGACGAAACGCCGTAAAATATTTTTCGTGGCGTGCTAACGATTCAGCCAGCTCGCCTTAATAATAATAATGGCTTCTTTTATTGGCCACAAGGGCCAAGACATATGTATAACATTGAAATAACATTGAAATAAACCTCCGTCTGTGACATATCAGGAGTTTCATCTCTTTCATGAGCTTTCTATTATCCGAAATTGCGCACTCCAAAAGTATTCACTAACAATCCTGGTGTCGGAGAAGACAAGAAAAAGGACTCCCGTCCAGCTTATGGCTTCCGTTAATATATATATATATATATATATATATAGTACACACACACACACACATAAATACCAACACACATATGTATGTAGTATGCATGTACATATTAACACGCAAACCGAGACATCCTCTTTTTAGTGCGTACCGAGCAATGTTGTGTTAAACAAAACAAACATGAACAGCGTTTAACCACAATATCACTATTTACACATAGACCGTCAGACAGACACACACACACACACACACACACACACACACGTGACAGTATGATTTTATATAACTGTTTACAACACCGTCACTGCTATCAATATCATAAACACTTGCAACAACAATAACTATAACAGGGATTAAAGAACATAAAAAAAAACCTTGTAAAAAAAAAAGAATTCTTCGCATGTTTATCTCATTATCTTCAAATTTCTGACGCGTTATACGAATGTATGATTGCGTCAGTATGTATGTATAATGTGTGTGTGTGTGTGTGTGTGTGTGTGTGTGTGTGCATGTATATATACATATATGTATATATATACATATATATATATATATATATATATATATATATATATATATATATATATATATATATATATATATATATATATATATATATATATATATATATACATATATATACATATGTACGTAAATACATGTCTATATATGTACGTCTGTGAATATATATATATATGTATATATATATATATATATATATATATATATATATATATATATATATATATATATATATATATATATATATATATAAAGAGAGAGAGAGGGGGAAGATGACTGTGTTTGTATTTTGCGTGTTTATGAATAGACACCTACACCTTGAAGCAGACATCACACTACGTATTATGAAAGCCACAAAGATAGATAGACAGACAAGCAGACAGACAGACAGACAGACCAATAGATAGATACGTCTGTGTATGCGCATATATGGATGCACACACGCACACATACACACACAGAGATATGTATTTGTGTGTGTGTGTGTGTGTTTTAATGTTCATTTATAATAAAAACAATTTTACATTCATCTGAAGGGTTATTCCATACTTTTTGTAGAGTACAAATTTATTATTTTTTAGCAGGAATAGTATTGACAGCGACTTCCAAGTTTCGGCCGGCTAACCCACCATTGGACTGTGATTAATTATGTTAATCTTCGCTTTATATAGTCTCTGCTGAGACGAAAATAAAAGTCGTGGATTTGTGGGGTTCAGTTAAACGTTAAGTAGGGTGCAGCATAAATTGTTACGGAGAAGAGGAGAAATTTTTATTGATTATATTTGGGGTCATATTATTGTTCAGAATTCATTCATGCATGTAGAACTTTGTAGACAGGTGTGTGTATTTAGGCGTGTCAGCTTCAGGTCATGGGATTGTATTTTTAAGATCCACATAAAGAAAATAGATAGATAGAGGAAGTCTTTTGGTCAGCGGATGTATCATTAGTTTTAGTTGTTTTTGGTTTTATTGGATTTTATCTTTTGCTTTGGCAATGTAAAGGTGAAAGTTCAAAGTTTAGTGAGTCAACTTTTTTTCTTTCTGTAATGGAAATTTTAAAGGGTTCACAAAAGAATGTAAGTGGTGTTTTAGTTGGTTAGTAAGTTTCTTTACTTGTTGATGTTATTCAGGACATTTCCTGTTTGTATTTGGAAGGGAGGGGTTATTTGTCATGCATGTCATAGTATAGTTACTATAGAACTTTAACTCGTGCCTTCATGTTCACAAAGGATGTTGGTCCGTATATTTCCTGCTAGTGGTTCGTTGTTCTATAAACAATTTGATTAATATGTAGAGTTTTATGGAGGCAGGATTTGTCGGTTATGCGTTTATAAATATCTCTTCAATTCTGTTTCAAATGTGGATACTTTATAGTATTTAATCCTGGGTTTATGGATATGTGCTAAAGTAGGGTATATACTCTTGTATAAAAATAGGAATAAAAATAAGAATCAATTTAAGAAATTGCTTTAAATATCTAAAAATTTCAAATTTCTTTTGTATGGTCAGCAAATGCAGAGATTCCACGGTAAAGGAAGAGTCACTGTATTCATGATGATTATTGTTGTTGTTGTTGTTAAGGCGGTTGTTGTTATTATTATTATTATTATTATTATTATTATTATTATTATTATTATTATTAAGGTAATGAGCTGGCAGAATCGTTGGAACACCGGGCAAAATACTTAGCAGCATTTCACCCGTCTTTACGTTCGCGTTCAAATTTCGCCGAAGTCGACTTTGCTTTCATCCCTTCGAGATCGATAAAATAAGTACTAGTTGAGTACTGAGATCGATATAAACGACTTACCCCTTCCCCCCAAATTTCTAACCTTGTGCCAAAATTTGAACCATTATTATTATTATTATTATTATTATTATTATTATTATTATTATTATTATTATTATTTCATTACATCTAGACATTGTTCCAAAATACTTCATACATTTTTATCAAATCTTATCTTATTTGTATTTGTGTTTTCATTGTTGTTCTAGGAAATACTTGTGCTAATAAATCTAAATTAGATCCATCCTTCTGCAGGTGCTATTTAAATCTGGTTCCAATAGCACCCTTTGTGATGGCAGAGAAATCTGCAGGAATTTGGTTTATACAAGGAAGAAATAACAAATACAAAACATGAGCAGATATGTTTCGTTTAAGAAGCACTTAGATTTAGAGGTCTCGTTCTTTTTTTGTTTTCCTTTTTGACTATTTGTTTTCTTCTTTATGTCTTTTTATTGTTATTGTTTTGGATTTCTTGTAGCAAAAGATAACGGCCGGATTGCCTTCGTGAACAGATGGTTTAAAGTTGGTTGACTTTCCACTCTGAAAAACAAAACAGATGGTGTTACATGCATTAAGTGTCATCAGATAAGAGCTTATGTGGGCCCAAGCAGGTGTAAAACCTCAGAATGAAAGCAAAAACCGTACAATGTATACAAAAGAAAACGAAACAAAATGCCAAATATTTGGGCAGTGGTTACGATGTTTCTTAACGCTCTCTCTCTCTCTCTCTCTCTCTCTCTCTCCTCGATCTCTTCCTCCGCCTTTCTCTCTCTCTCTCTTTCTCTCTCTCCCTCTTTTTCTTTTTCTCTCTTCCCCTCTCTCTGTATCTATATGTACACACATACACACACTTATAAGTAAACTCGCATACACGGGCGCACTCATACATAAACACATGCACACACATACAAACACCAACACATACACGTGTGTGTGTGTGTGTGTGTGTGAAGACACGTGGCCGAATGGTTAGAGTATTGCATTCACGAGGATAATGGGTTCGATCCCCGGACCGGGCGGCGCGTTGTATTCTTCCTACTGGTCAATTCCAGACGTTTTTCATCGATTGCTTCTCTTAATCGGTCTAATTAGAGACAATAATTATTTGAATTCAACATCTGATTTTGCAAAAGGCCTTCCATAATGGCCTTCCAATCCCACCAGATACTCAGCATCACCTTTTTCAGATACTGACCGGCTTTTGGAGAGATTAAAGGCTGTTCGTTTCGCTTTGTCCGCAACCTTTTTCACTCCACATTGCCGAAACAACAATTATTTGAATACAACATCATACATAAGATAATATATGTAATAGTTTAAAGAGTTCATTCCAAAAATATTTTTGTTATATGAAAATTGTCCGTGGTTAATTAAGAGCGAATAAGCAGAAATTGTGAGAATACCTTATCACAAAACTGACCGACAGAGTTTTGTGTAGCACCTGAGGTTATTCTCTTTGAGAGTTCAATATCCCAACTTTTTATGATATTCAATCAAAACTTCTAGAACTGTTTGGTGTCAAATTTTACAAAACTTAATTTCGAGTTTACCGCTTGTTTGGTTGCACATCATCCGATCTGGTTGGTAGAACCATATTCACGTTGATATTAATGTTTTCTTTTTTATGATGGCAGAGTTAATTTCTCGTGGATAGCCTTTGAAATATAGCTGGACCGCAGTTCTAAGCTGGACATCAAAGCAAGATGGTTCGAAACCAAGCAGAAGCTTCGCTACAGTAATATGGGTTAAAACTATAACAGAAAAGATACTAACCCAAGATACCATGCTGTAGTAAGAATAGAACACTGGAACAGGTTATTCAAAAACACACCATGTAACCATATAGTCATATCTGTGCTTAAGTACCCTAGTATCTACAAAGATATGTACCCGGATATGTATACTAATATTTTATCCAAATGACTATGTAAAATTTATGTGCTTCATGTTTGCATACAATAACATTGAATCGAGCAGAATATTTTTTAGAGTGATGAGTTATCAGTACAGATTCCAAGTATGTGTTTCTTTTGGGAATTGTTATCGACTCTGAGATATACGTTTATAGTTGGTGAAATATGTGATAACATAGTATAGATATCTATCAAAATAAAAACGATATATATATGCAGAAAGGAAGAGAGGGTGGATGTAAGAAAGGAAGTGAGTGTGGAAAGAAAACGGAAACAAATAAAAGTTTGCTGATATATATATATATATACATATATATATATATATATATATATATATATATATATATATATATATATATATATATATATATATATATATATATATATATATATATGTATATATATATATATATATATATATATATATATATATATATATATATATATATATATATATGTCTATGTACATATGTATTGATATATGTGTGTGTATGTGTATATGTATATAGATGTTCGTATGTATATGTATATATCTGTATGTGTGTATGTATATGTATGTGTATGTATATATATATATATATATATATATATATATATATATATATATATACATACATATATATATATATATATATATATATATATATATATATATATATATATATATATATACATATATATATATACATACACACACACACACACACACACACACACACACACACAAACACACACATGTATATATATATTGCTTGAGTTGAGTCATCACGTCGGCGAATGATCATACATAGCGGCTGCTATCTAATCGTTGACGACTGTGTGACCATCACTGAAAAATTATCTTATCCTAGATGCTAAAGACAATGGCTGACAGCAATGCCCTTGCTGAAGTTTGAAGTTGACAACAGCTTGCAAAACACGGCTAACGCTCTCACCTACGAAGCCAGTGGTTCAAAAACAGACAAGACCAAGATCTCCGTCTTCATAACGAGACGGTTGTTATTTTGGAACTTCTTTTGCCTAGAAAGATGTCTAAGCGAAGACTAGTAGGTCTCTCACATCCAGCTGTTGGGGGGGGGGGGGCTGCTTACTCTACTGAGATCATCCGTCATTTTCCTGGTTTTGTTTCTCTGCAAAGTACCCAACACAAACCAATCTCCTTGCCAAGAAGACTTGCTAGAGTTTGCCGGCTTAGTCGCCGACAGCCCGATCATACGAGAGGCTGTACTGGATTGCCAGTCACAAGCTGAACCAGGGGTGACCTGATCGTGTATAAAACCATGCATACATATACACACAAATATGTGTGTGTGTGTGTGTGTGTGTGTATAGACACACACACACATACATACATACATACATACATACATACATACATACATACACACACACACACACACATGCATACATACACAATCTTGAGAAATTAGGTTTCTCAAAACCAGAATGGAGAAAGCTAATTCGAAGACTACAGATCCAAGCCATCACTGGAACTGTAAAAATCTATAAAACTTTCTAGAAGTTTATTATTTAAATATATATAAGCATTTCTAGATATGCAATTATATGCACGAGAATACATACTTAAAGCAAAGCATACAAATTCGCACATATGCATACATACATACATACATACATACATACATACATACATGCAAACAAAAATACCCTGTTGATATTGTTGAAATTCCAATGAAGGAGCCTCGAATCTAGGTTAGAAACCGGCTCTTTCTCTATTGGCAAGAAATCTTGAGATAAAACTGAACAATGACATACATACATACTAGTTCATTGCATTGATACATTTCCGCTATATAAATGAAAAAACGATCACTGACCAAGTTTTGTGTGTGTGTGTGTGTGTGTGTGTGTGTCTAAAAAAGAGGGTTAATGGAGAAAGGAGATGAAATAAGGGGCTTAATCTCTAATGTGAAAGGTCAGTTATAGATAATAAATATGGGAAAAGTGAACGGATGTTGAGAAGTGAATATGATAAGCGATCTTTAAATGGGAATGTACTTTTGACACACCCTGATATATATCTGGATTAATATATATATATATATATATATATATATATATATATGTATGCATGTATGTATGTATGTATGTGTATATATATATGTATGTATTTATGCATATATGTATGTATTTATGCATATATGTATGTATATATACATATATGTATGTATATATATATATGTGTGTGTGTGTATATATACACACATATCTGTGTGCGTGTATGTATGTGTGTGTGTTTATATATATATATTTATATATACATACAGGTAGATCGGATCAACTGGAACCCTCGACGTCGTAAGCGACGGAGTGCCAACAATATTCATACATACATACATACATACATACATACATAAAATACATATATACTAAATTTAGCGCTGTAATACTTAATCAAATTATCTAAGTCATTAGAGAGAACTAGAAGTCATTATTATCTGGGCAGTATTGTCTTCCGCAGTAATTAAAAATAATCGATATTTTCGTCAGCGTCTTAAAGGTTTAAATGTTTCAGTATCACTACTTTTGTTGTTGTTGCTGTTGTTGCTGAAAAGGTATCTTATGTGCATAATGTAAATATATACGAAGGATTGCTGAAAAGTTCCTGGCTTTAAGAATATCACGAAAGGTCTGGTTGGAGGCCCAACCTTCCGAGTTCTTTTACAGGGCTTAGAAAAACTTAAGGACTGCTGCAATGCGTGTGTGATTCTGAGAGGCGAATATGTTGAATAAAATCATAATTAACTGGTTCTTCTGTATTTTCTTTTACCCAAAGCCCAAAACTTCTCAGTACCCACTCGTTATAGCAATGTGGTTATTATATATACACGTTCGCGCGTGTCTACATTCAACATAAATATGTTTTTTTATCTTTTACTTGTTCATTCACTAGCCCGCAGCTATGATGGGGCACCGCCTTGAAGAATTTTTAGTCGAACGGATCGACCCCAGAAGTTACATTATTTTTAAGCCTGATACTTATTCTATCGGCTTGTTTCGCCGAACCGCTAAGTTACAGAGACGCAAAAATACCAACACCAGTTATCAAGTAGTGGTGTGGGACAAACACAGACACAAGGACACACATATCGCGCACGCACACATATCGGTGTACCACGAGGTGGTAAAAGAAATCCCTCGTTTAACGAGGAAATTAAATTTGCCATCTGAGCAAAGAAGGAATATTACAAACTTGGCGAAACAAGTCTTCTCTTTTGCACAATTTGTATACTGAGGCACGAAAAATTGCTGCAGCCTCACAAAAGCTACCAAGGCTATGTTATGTGAAGACTTTGGAATTCAGCTGGAAATCATCTGAAATCTTACCATTAAGTACTCGTCAAGGGTTCTTCCCTCTCCAGAGAAGAGCATTCTTGAGAAGTGGAAAGAATATGTTCCTGATCTCCAAAATCCAGCTACAATAAAATCTTTTAGTGTACACGAGATGCATTTAAGAGCAAAAACTAACTTCACAGAGGGTGAAGTGATAAGAGTGATTAAAACACTGATATGCAGAAAGGCGCTGAAATGTGTGAAACACGCCCCGAAATGTTAAAAGCTGTTAATCCCAATTTTTGAAAAGAGAAACTAAAGAGAGTGCTCTGATTATAGAGGAACCTTCTGCATGAGCTTCTCCTGAAAAGTCAAAGATAGCTGTCTGGAGAAGAGATGTAAGGAAACTGACGAGTCTAAGCTTGCTGAATGACAGTGTGGATGGATATTTAGGTGAAATCTTCTTACCTGAAGATCGCGGTGGCGTGAAACTCAAGTTACGAGATAAAAAATTCGGTCCGATTTCAATGAAATATGCCTGTGTATGTACACATATGTATGCATATATGCATGCATGTATGTATACATGTATGTTTGTATGTGTTATGTTTCAAGCTACTGCTATCTAGCACCTTCGGATGATCTCTACTCAACCGCTACTCGACTACTACTCAACAGCTACTCAACACCCTACCACGGTCAGACTACCTCTATTTATATATCTTCGGCGATCCTACTTCTTCGCTTGGGGGCGTCGACACAACAGTATGTATGTTTGTTTGTTTGTGTGTATGTATTTATGTATGTATATATTGATAGATATGTGTGTATATGTGTGCATATGTTTGTATGTATGTGTATGTATATACCAATGGTTGGCACCGCTAATCGAAAAGTTTACTTCGTTAACCGAAACGTTAACTTTGATTACCATTGATTAGTTAATTATTTCCTAATGTAACGAAAGTTATCGATAAACCGTTAACGTTAATTTTATCGTAGAAAACAAAACAAAAAATCAATTTTTGCTCTAAAACCACCTAAAAACAACTTTAAAAGGTGCCAAAACTATAAAATTGACTTCAATTAACGGAAGTTAATTAGTCGGATAAGGATTTCCAAAGTTAACTTAAAATCGTTATCGAAAATGTCAACTTCGTTAATTAACGATTGACGGATTAACGGTTTGGTGCCCAGGTTTGGTGTATATATAAATGGATACATACATATGTGTGTGTGTGTGTGTGTGTGTGTGTGTGTGTGTGTGTGTAGATAGATAGATAGATAGATAGATAGATAGATAGATAGATAGATAGACATATATATGCAAATGTGTGTATGAATTGCATATGTTTGTATACATGTATATGCACACACGTGCACACACAGTATAATAAACAGACAGACAGACAGATATAGCATATTTCCCACCAATCATTTATATATATATATATATATATATATATATATATATATATATATATATATATATATATATATATATATATATATATATATATATATATATATATATATATATATATATATATATATATATATATATATATATATATATATATATATATATATATATATATATATATATATATATATATATATATATATATATATATACATATATGTATATCTATATATATACATTTACATCGGCATACTTGCTTGTACAGACATACGTACAATAAATGTACTTCTGAAATCAAGCTCTCCCTTTCTCTCTCTCTCTCTCTATCTCTCTCTCTATCTCTCTCTCTCTCTCTCTCTCTCTCTCCCTCTCTCTCTCTCTCTCTCTCTCTCTCTCTCTCTCTCTCTCTCTCTGTGTTTATTTGTCTATCTCTTCCTCCTCTCTTTCTTGCCCTATATTTTCATCATGGTTTCCAACGCATAAAGCAGTGACGACGATGTGTTGGTATCTGGTCTTCACGCTTCGGCAATGCACTATAAACACTATATGGTGAATGGATGATATTAGTACAGGAGGTCTCCGGGTGCAGAGACAGATATACGATATTGATGATAGAAAGTAGCAAAGAAGTAGCGGCGGCGGCGGCGGCGTTGGTGGTGATGGTGGTGGTGGTGGTTGGGAGTGGGGTGTCACAGCCAATCCTAATGGTTCAGGATGATGATTATAACGATATTGACGACGACGATGGCGACAATGATGAAGATGATGATGATAATCATCATCATCATTATCATCATCATCATGTCGATGATCATCGTCCGCATCATAATCATGGGGTTACGGTGGTGGGTGCCACAGATAATTGCAATGGTTCATGCTAAGGAACGACGATCAATATCATCGCTATGGAATAGTTCGTAGTGGCGGCGGTAGCGGCAGTGGTGGTGGTCTTATTTGGAGGTAGACATAGTAAAGATAATGATGATTATGTAGATAGCGGTGATAACGAAAGTTGGTGACGCCGTTGATACTAATAACGACGTTGTTGTTGTTGTTGTTGTTGTCAGTGGTGGTGGTGGTGGTGGTGGTGGCGGCGGCGGCGGCGGCGGCGGCGGTGGCTGCGGCAATCGTGTATGAGGAATTCTATTGCCGAAGTGTTATTACCTTTGGTGTTGCTGGTGGTTGTGGTAGTGGTGGTGGTGGTGGTGGTGGTGGTGGTGGATTTGCTGATAATGAATCGTAGAATGCTTGCTTGTCTGTGGTGCTCGTGAAATTAACGTGCAAGTGGCTGAGCACTCCACAGACACGCATACCCTTAACGTAGTTCCCTTGGAGAGTCAGCGTGACTCAGAATATGACAAGGCTGGTCCTTTGAAATACACAGGTACAGCTAAGTGGACTGGAGCAACATAAAATTAAGCGTCTTGCTTAAAGACACAACGCACCAGCGTGAATGGAACTCATGACCTTACAATCACAAGCTGAATACCCTAACCACATAGCCACCTAGCGGTTCGGTAAAAGAGACCGATAGAATAAGTACTAGGCTCGCGAAGAATAAGTCCTGGGATGGATTTGCTCGACTAAAGGCGGTGCTCCAGCATGGCCGCAGTCAAATGACGGAAGCAAGTAAAAGAAAAAAAGAGTAAAGGTAGATGAAAATAATGATATTGGAATGGTAAAATGTAAAATAAAAATGAAATAGATCATACACAAATAATGGTAATTTCTACTCTAGGCCTGAAATTTTGGGGAGAGGGATAGGTGATTGCATTAACCCCAATATTCAACTGGTATTTATTTTATCGAACTTGGCGGAATTTGAACTCACAACGCGAAGACGGACGAAATACCGCTAAGCATTTTGCCCGAAGTACTAACGGTTCTGCCAGCTCGACGCCTCAAATGGTTAACCAGGGGTCTCTGTTAATAAGGCCAGTAGAGGAGATATCATGTGTTTCAGGATTGGTTGATTGATGTAGTCACGTGTGGTTCATTGTCTTATAGAAAATTAAGCGTTGATATCAATGGCGTCTTTACGTAGTTGCTTGACCTGTGAGAAATAGCTGCCAAACTTCTTTCGAATTATATTCTGTTATCTTTAAAGAAAACGGATGAGGTTTTGGGTAATGTATGTAATCCAAGGTTTACTGCATATGAAAAACATATCAGACGGTCAATGGCCGGGAAGCTTTTGATCATGAGTGCTCAATCAGAATTGACAATAATTACAGCAGCAACAACAACACTTGTAGCAGTAAAAAACATCAACAACAACAACATCAACATAAATCATTCTACTAACACCTTCAATAATCCACAACGCATAATTGCCATTTTTTTTTACCTTCAGAATCTCTGAGCTCAGCTTTCGTTTAATTTCATCTCCACTAACATTCCGCACCATTCTCTATCCATCTATCTATCTATCTATCTATCTATCTATCTATCTCACACAAACGCACACGCTCTCTTACTCTTTCTCATCTCCCTCTACATATGTGTGTGTGTGAGCCTTTCGCTTACTCCCCCCCCCATTCTTTCTCCCGCTTAATATTTCACATATTTTCCTGTTAGACTTTTCTCTCTTTGACTCCCTCTCTCTCTCACTCTTTATATATATATATATTATATATATATATATATATATATATATATATATATATATATATATATATATATATATATGCTTTTCCCATATTCCTTCTCTACCACCCTCTCTACCTCTTTATATCTCAAACTTTCTTCTTCCACCTTTCTCTATCCATCTATCCCTTTTCGTTTGTAGGTTGAATAAACACTCAAACACACACACACACACACACACACACACACACACACACACACACAAACAAACACACACACACACACACACACACACACACACACACACACACACACACACACACGCCGACAATATCCGTGATTCTACAAGAAACTTTTGACATTTTGGAATACGTTATTGGAATTTGAGACAGTTTGTTCCATAAATGTCGAATTTACAGAATTCCAGGCATCCAAACAAACTTAGACCTAAAAGAATCCCAACACAACATCAACATCACAATCATCAAACAGCATTACCACCACCGGTAATACTACAACCTAAACTACCACACTACTATCTCTTTACATTCTGTCTAATTATATATTTTCTCTTCCTTTTTCTAATCTGCAGGTTGTGTGATGATTAGGCAGCGAAGTTGAAGTAACACAATTGTTAGAGCGTTGAAGCGTTTATGTTCCCTGCGCTCTGAGTTCGAATCCTGCTGTGGTCAGCTTTTAAATTTTAAATTCGAATGGTCGATAACAAAATCCCAGTCCTGCTCTAAATTTTGTTCTGTTTCTTTTCTCCTCCACCTTTTCTTCTTTTCCTCCTCCTTTTCCTCTTTTTTGTTTCTCTTCTCTCTTCCTTTCCTTCTTCCTTTCTCTCTTTTTGTTCGTCTTCCCATTTTTCATCTTTCCCCTTTTCTTCTTCTTCTTCTTCTTCTTCTTCTTCGTCTTCTCCTCCTTTAATCTTCGTCTTCTTCTTCCTCTTTTCCTCCTCTTCTCTTTCTTCTGCTTCCTTTTCTTCTTCTGATACTACTTCCGTCGCTAATAGCGAATGAATAGCAAGTTTTACAATACACTCCAAGATAAGTATAGATTTTCGAAACCTTTAGGTTATACTTTTTTTAATCCATAGAGTGCTTAGATACTCTTTATCACGCACTAGTGACATACGTCGCACTCTCTAAGAAACACCGTTGTAGAGCGAGATTAGTTTCATTCATAGGTGACTGCTATTTCCAGCATCAAGAACAAACCTGTAGATGCCTTTTTCTCATGTTGGCTTGTAACAAATATTTCTTTTAATGTGGCATCACACAAATCTATAACAGATGAAAGCTCCGTGATAAAGCAAACACCAGTTCCTTGTAATTCTAAGTTTTATCTAACCAATGTATTACCAGTATGTAAGGCGGCGAGCTGGCAGAATCGTTAGCATGCCTGAGCAAAATGCTTAGCGGCATTCGTCCGTCTTTACGTTCTGGGTTCAAATGCCACCGGGGTCGACTTTGCCTTTTATCATTTCGGGGTCGATAAAATAAGTACCAGTTGAGCAGTCGGGTCAAAATAATCGACTTTCCCCCTTCCAGAAATTGCTGGCCTTGTACCAGAATTTGAAACCAATATGTTATAGCTATACTTGTTTCATCGATGTTGCTCATAATGGGACTGAAAAATCGACCGTGTAAAGTACGAAAACATGACTACTGCAAGATATTTGGCTCGGCGACCGATTCTTCTCCTTAATAAACAAACTAACCAGCCTACCAACAAGAATTACTAACTATATTATTAAAACAAAACGGTTTCCCTAGAAGCAGAAGAATTTGTGAAGGTTCTCTGAACTTTACGAAATGTCTTTCTTTATATCGTGTGGCAGTTTCGTTATGTAAGTCATGTGTGTTTCTCTTGGCAGCATATATTCTGTTATGAGGTCCTGAGCTTCGTGTGGCAGAACATGAGTTGTAACTTAACATAATTCTTTTCTCATTGTTTATTATTCTTACTTGAGGAACGCCACGTCTCTATGTTTTGATATTCTTAACAAATACAATCCAAATAGCAGCTTTGTTTTCTTATCATTCTTTTCGCTTTTATTTTATTCATTTTCCTTTAATCTTTTTTGAATTTTTTCTCTGACATAGCATTCTTTCATATTATGTCATTATTTTGACTTTTTGTGTATTTTATTTTATCTATTCTTTACTTTTAGAATTCTTTCCGTAAGTGAATTCTTTGCGAAAATATTTCAGCGTGAAAATAGATAAATAAATAAATGATTGAATAAATGAACTGTGAGTATAGCGGAATCAAATTCTTGACGTACACAAATCTTGATTCGATCCAGTGTCGATGTCCTTCTAACATTTATTTTGATTGAAATGCCGTAAAAACCATTCAACACTATATGACCTTCCATGTCGCCGCTACACGAAGTTGTGATCACATTATGCATTCATACCCATCTCTCTCTCTCTCTCTCTCTCTCTCTCTCTCTCTCTCTCTCTCTCTCTCTCTCTCTCTCTCTCTCACTCTCTCTCTCTCTCTCTCTCTCTATCTCTATCTGAGTTATTTCATGACGTTCTTTCAAACGTTTCGGATGACTTCAACTCATTCACAACATTTTATTGGTTCACATAACGAGTTCCGCTTGAGTATCGGTGAATATTGAAGAAATCAATATTGGTCTACGAGTAATTTTAATGCCAGGAATCTTGGTGATCCAAAATAAATTCGCGCACCCAAGACAGCGACAAATATATAGAGTGAAGTTATAAGCGAGCTTCTATTTTATTGGAAAATACTTTGAATTACATTCCTGAAAAAGCTATCGATTATTAAGAGACGGTATCTGATTTTAAGTGATTTCTTTGAAGATCTCTATGTAAAAGTATCTGGTTATTACCCATTGAACTGAAATACAGTGCTGGATTCTTTGATTCTGTCAATGGAAATGTTTCGAAGCATCTGGGTTCTGTCAAATGAGCTGATATAAGAAGTCTTGAACTAAGTCTAGTAAGACTGCATTAAAGAAAATTTTATTAAGTATACGTAAAGATATAATTACATTTATTGAAAAAAAATATGAGACATAAATACTGAAGAAAGAAATTTAAAAGAAAAACTGACTGTCTAATTTTATTTCTTCAAGAATTTAAGAGCTTTTGAGTAAATATAACAGATTGTCACTGTATCACTGTTCCAGCCAGAATTTTGTTCACGTTGTTGTAGCATTTGAATGATGCCGACCCGCTGGCTAAGTGGACTGGCCAACATTCCCCCTGAACGGTACGCTAGTCCTCGCAGCCCGTCGCAGCTGAGTGGACTGAAGCAACGTGATACGAAGTGCTTTGCTCAAGGACACAACATGCCGCAGATCTTGAAATCGAAATCTCAATCGCAGCATCGTGAGAGCAACACCCTAACCTCTAGACCACGCATCTTCATACAGTATAACTCTTTCTACTATAGACACAAGTCCTGAAATTTTGTTGGGGTGGAGGATAGTCGATCACATCGATTCTTATTCTTAACTGGTACTTATGACCCCGAAAGGATGAAAAGCAAACTCCATTTGGGCGGAACTAGAACTCAGAACGCAAAGATAGAATAAATGCCACTAAGCATTTTGTCCGGCGCGGTAACGAACCTGCCAGCTCTCCGCCATATCTTCACATGATACAATATAATCAACAAACATATTTTTTATTCAAAATACAGCTTTCTTCCAAAAATCCAAACCCTGCTTTACTGTGTGCTATAATTCACTACACAGCATAATTCTGTACTTTCATAACTATTCTAAATCATGGCAACATTTTTTGGAACGGTGGATCTGGAAGCAAATAAAGCTATAATAGTGTGCAAATATTGGGTTAAAAATTTTCTTTGAATGGTCGTGTGGGACTCGAACCCAGACCTCCTTCGATATTTACTGTTCCAAAAAATTATTATTTCACATTCTCTCAAAACTTAGGACATTGGTTTCAAATTTTGGCACAAGGCCAACAGTTACTGGGAGGGGGTAAGACGATTACATCGAACCCAGTGTTCAACTGGTGGTACTTATGTTAAGGATGAAAGGCAAAGTCGAACACGGCGAAGTTTAAACTCAGCACGTAAAGACGGACGAAATGCTGTAATGCATTTTGCCCGACATGCTAACGATTCTGCCAGCTCAGCGCCTTATAACGTCTTATGATATCAACAGCACAAAATTAACGCTCGTAAGAATACACTTTTTAGAATAAATAAACTCAGAGAATTAGTTTGGTCCAATCGTAGACTCGTCTTTAAGAAATACCCTGCAAAGCAACGTAATATATATAATTCAGAAATAGTCAACCTCTTGATTCAACAACGCTAAAATTACCATCATAAACACTATTGTACATATTTTCAACAAAATAAATATTGGCTCGTCTATAAAAAATATCCCACAATGCAACATAATATATTTAATGCCAATTAAACCTCACAAATAGTCAAACGCATAAAAACCAGGGTCATCACGAAGCAAAACCGAAATAAAACACTGTATCAAACTCAAAATAAAGAAACAACAAAACAAAACTTTCAAAATAAACCATAGAAATACAGAAAACTGGCATTTTTATCCAACATAAATCACAAAATATGCAGTGAAACTGTATAAACTAATTAGCAATATCAACAATAACAACGTTTACACCGTACTCCAAATCATAATTATAACCTCAAGGAACATACCCATACTGCAAAACCAGTGAAACACTCTCCTAAATAAGCCGCCAAAGACAGGAGAATATAATGAAAAATATTACTCTTTCCTGATCGGGGCTATGTGTTGTGTTCTTGAGCAAGACACTTCATTTCGCACTGCTTGAGTTCATTCATTTGTAGAAATGAGTTGCGACATCACTGGTACCAAGCTGTATCGGCCT